>NC_084804.1:1792126-2092126 GCF_963583255.1 Pyrus communis
AATGCCGACATGGAAGACGAGAAGAATACCATGAATGAACAAGTTGCACCATTACCTGCTTCGGAATGTGAGTTGTTTATGAGCACATTCTTGACAATTTGGAAGCTTAAAATCATAAAAATGAGATGAATTAGGGTAGACTTTACCTCAGGTGCTACCCCAACTTGAAGAAGAGGGCTTATAAGCATTCCACTTCCAATCCCAAAAACACCCCCCCCAAAATCCCTCCAACATTTTGCAGGTCCTGAATATCCTACATAAAAATCAGAAACAAAAATGTTTAGCTTTATCAAAATCTTCATTAAATGCAGACGTAAACATAGCCAAGTTGGTTAGGGGCATCCAAGTTCGAATCCCATTATCAGTGGTTTAGGTTAGATTAGAATATCCTTCAAACAAAAGAAAATCCTGAAAATTATACCAAATCTTTAATACCTTTTGGTTTAAAGTACGATGTTGAAGGTTCTCTTTTGTGCATAGCATCCAGACTGTATAGATTATGGCAAGAGAGATTTGGATTGATAAGAGAACCCAATAAGCCATTCCACAAGGCTCTATTTGTGTGAAACCCTGCAAGGGATCGCAGTGTCAGAGTCATAAAATTACACTTTGGAACATAATGTGCTTGAGAATCATTCCCACTTGTGCCCGATTGAAATCGACTTTTTCCGAGCATCAAACATAAAACTAATTGGCAATAGCAGGAGATGTTAGGATCATTTAAACCATTATGCAATGCTTTATTTCCGCAATATAGGATTTACACTCTCAAAACGAAAGTCTAGCGTTACCTGTCCATACCGATTACCGCGGAGAAGATAGACGAGGCAGAGAGAGCACCAAACCAGAACAAGGACCCCCATTTTTGTCCATGGAATCCCTAGTTTGCAATTTCCCTTTGTCTCCAAAAGGGGTGCCTCTATTTCCTTTTGCTCCAAATTTTCAGTCATTTCTCAACCTCAACAGCTCTTCTGACTCCATTTCCGAACGCACCAACCCATTTTTGCAGCTCCTTGAGGTACACCAAGCAAGAAATAGAGCAAAGAGAATAGTAGTCAGCCACTCTGGAAAAACAAGGTTGCAAATCACTCCAAGGCTCACTCCGAGCAACATGTATGGCTCTGATAGAAGAGCAATGTCATAATCTATCAGAGTTCTGCCTCCAAATTTGGAACTTTTGATGCACAAGTTGTACATAACATTTGCAACTGACCCTCCTGTGACCATGAAAGCTGAGAGACTCGAGGCTGTTCTGAGGTCTAGGCATGCCACTAATGCTAGTGTAGGGATGAAGAGCCCGCCACCTCCGATTCCGCCGGCACTTGATATGGAGGCGGCTATGAAGCAGAATATTCCGGCAAGGACAATGGGTGCTGAGAATTTGAGCTGGGTTTCTTGGAGCTATGCTCTTTGGTGGCTCAGCCGTTGGTAGGTTTGGTTGAGGAAGTTGTCGGTTCTGAGGGCATCTGAGATGGGTTCAGTTTGTTTTGCTTGTGAATGAGTGAAGGTGATGAGAAATATTGAAAGGGAAAGAGTTAAGCATGTGAGTTTTTGGTTGTCCATGAATTGTATACACGAGTCATCTTAGAGTAGAGTGGTGTTAAATTTATAAGGATACACGGACAGAGTGTTGAATGACATTTGTCGAAGAGAACAGAAGCAACAACATCCAAAATGAACAATAAGAAAAGATAGTTTGTGCTTTTTCTAATGAAATTGATGTGTTCATTTATTCGGTAAGATTGCCCAAATTTTATGAATTTAAGATAAGGTTTTTTTATGGAGGGCAAATTGATTCCACTGATAAAATTTAAGATAAGGTTTTTTTTATAGAGGGCAACTTGATTCCACTGCCTGATATCTCCAAAAAAAAATTCATTAAACATTGATAACTTTTATGGTTTTAATTTAGGATATGCTAGGAAGATTAAATTTTGTAAACCAAATAACATAGAAGTTAATGATTGATGTTAACTACTGTGATTATTTCTTATCGGTGACATATCAGTTTTTTGCAAATTTTGTCTACAAAATTGGTGTACCTTACATTACTCCTTTATTAACCTTTTTTTTTTTTTTTATTGAATCACTCTGCCAATAACTGATCCAAAATAAATAAAAAATAAAAAGATAAGATAGTTGTGCTTGTTCTATTACAATTTGATGTTTATTTAGTTGGTAAGAGCACTGTTGTTTTGAAAGGAACTTGAAACTTATCTATCTAAGAAAAAACAAGGAAAAAGGGACCTTCAACTTTACCTCACAACCATAAGAAACTATGGTGGGGCAAATTAATGGTCACAAAAACTATGTCACCACCTCCCCATCTTTCCCTATGTTCTTGCATAACCGATGGATTGTCCAAAAGATTAAATATGAAAGACATTTTGATTAGTAGTCGATTTTTTTTTTTTGAAGAAAAACTTACCTATATTTCTCTCATATGTTGAAAGATATAGGTAGAAAAAAGAAGACAGGAACACAGTATGTTTTATGTGAATTTCTGTCGATTTTTAGAATCGCTATAATTTCAGTTGTCATCAATTAAACAAGCTGCAATTCAAGCATTAAGCACATAAGACATAAAGTAGCTTCACGTGTTCCCTAACGGGTAGAAATTAAGCTGCATCTCTCTCTCTGTCTTGTCCTACCTGCATCATCACGATTCATGTGAGCACTTAGCATTATATATATGAAGTGTAGAGAGTTTGCTTTCCCCACAAGAATCCTAAGCCTAGCTAAAGAGCGTATTATTTTGCCTTTCAGTTGGCAGACGAACTCATCTCATCTGTGTATGCTGTCATGAGCATATGTTCATGTGTGTGTGATTGCCAGCATCTGTCCAGAACAAATTAAAATACAGAACATGCATGAGGAATTATGTTCTACATTATCTCACTTGATATGATATTCAAAGGAAAAATAATTTGATAGGAGTGCGAAAATTATAGAAAAGATAAAAAAAGATTGGATAATATATAACATTGATCACTCTAAATTAAGACCTTCCACTATATGAGAAAAATCAGATTAAGTTTCTCGTAACTTCCAGTAAAACACATAATTACAACCATTTAATCATCATATTTTCATATTTGTAGCTAGGTAAAAAGACATGACGGTCATGATCTGCGGAGTCGTGGACTACTAGCTACTAGTTAGAATTTGTTTGACACGCGCTTTTGCAGTGTTAGGCCATCTCCAACCGAAGGGTTCAGAGGGCCAGAGAGTCGAAAATAGCCCGAAAACCATCTCCAACCGAGGGCTAGGAAAGAGGGCTGTGGAATCTGAGAGGGCCCCACGGAATTGGAGAGGGTTAGAGGGCTGGAGGGCTGGCTGCAGCTAGCCAGCCAGCTCGGGGTTGGCCAGAAAATATAGCATTCATGTCGGTTATAACCGATAGGATTACTTAAAAAAAATTTTTGAATACAACGGCTAGCTGACTAGCCGTTGTATTCAAATTTTTTTTTTTTTAATTCTTAAAAATTCTAATTTTTTTTTTCCTATAAATATCTAAACAATTCATTAAATTTAAGTTCTAATTTTTTTGGTTTTTTTGGCCAGTTATCGTTGTAGTTTTTAAATTTAAGTTGTTGTAGTTTTTAAATTTAAATAATAAATTATGTTTGGCCCTTTGGCTCTCGATTGGAGACGGTTTTTCGTGATAGGGCTAAAACGAGCCCTATGACCCTCGGTTGGAGACGGAGGCAAATATGGCTATGTACTGTTCATTAAAATATTAATATCTTGGAGAATCTTGGAGGGTCAGAGGGCTAAAACGAGCCCTCTGGCCAGCCCTCGGTTGGAGATGGCCTTACAGTCTTGATCACTGCAATTACTGTGCATGTCAATGTGGGTTGGTCCATATGTATTTATTGTTTCTTTTCTGGAAGGTTTGTCTATGTATTATGTGTTTGGGTTTTTATTTTGTCTTATAAAAAATTAATATAAAATGTTGACGTGACTTAACCGTGACCGTTCAAATAGAAGGAGAGAAAAAAGGAGGGAAAAAAAGAGAGGAAATAATCCTTCTCCCAAGTTCATAGCTTATCTAGTGTGTGGCAGTGCTTTTGTGGTTTTGTACCAGGATATGCTTTTCTCAGGTCCACGAATGATAATAAGATGGATCAATTACATTTTACTCTCTTCAAATTTTAAGTACTTTGAAATGGATCATTGGGTTCTAAATTCACTTTCTAATTGTTCAATCAGTTGTTGAAGATTGATTTATCATAAATAAACACAAATGTGCTGCGACAATAAGGTGTGCAGCAATATCAACTATAGTAACTTTTCTTGCTCATGTGTAGGCCTGGGCGGATGCCCCCACTCATTTAAAAAAAAATGCATGGTTGCGTTCCAATTTTCAATAACCAGCCCTAATATGATTATTTTTCTATAAAGAGATATTTAATAGTATTGGTAATGATATTGTTATGCAACGCTTTTAAAACATGAAAACGATTCGATGAGTAATGTAATATGTTGTATGAAAAACTTATGGATTAATATATTAATGTTTTATTCAATAAATTCTTAAGATTTTTAATTGTGACTTTGTTGTTTGAGGATATCCTTGTTCACACAAATCTCTAGCTTCATCCTAGTAACCATCATGTATTTTCCGATTACAATCAATCTAAGCCGCGCCGAAGGGAACTAAGAAACAATCGGTCACAAATTGACAATCGTATTCTGACCACAAAGTAGAAAGGTATCGAACCAAACGCGTAAATAATTGTCAGAATTGCATATTATAATTGATTTACTTTGTTGGCTGAGAGAATGCATATGCATGCACGGAGAAGCAAAGACAAGTTGGCCCGGCCAACCACTCCCGTTCCAATCTGTGGTTTACTTTATTTCAATGGTTGAATAGTATAACTGTCGGAGGAAGCTTCCTTAAATATTTAATTTAGCACTCCCGTAAATGCATATGCATGCGCCGAGAAGCAAAGACAAGTTGGCCCGGCCAACCACTCCCGTTCCAATCTGTGGTTTACTTTATTTCAATGGTTGAATAGTATAACTGTCGGAGGAAGCTTCCTTAAATATTTAATTTAGCACTCCCGTAAATGCATATGCATGCGCCGAGAAGCAAAGACAAGTTGGCCCGGCCAACCACTCCCGTTCCAATCTGTGGTTTACTTTATTTCAATGGTTGAATAGTATAACTGTCGGAGGAAGCTTCCTTAAATATTTAATTTAGCACTCCCGTCTGTATCAGCATCTTTAATTATAACAGTGTGAAGCCTCGCTGATGAAAGAATACCTACAAAGATGTAATATAAAAGAGAAACTTGCTTATTCAATGATGTCATTATAGGATATTTCAAATTAATCACGTACTTGATTTGAAATTACTATGCATTTTAAATTTCAATTTATCAATATGATAGTGTGTTACTGGCTTGAGACCGCCACAATAGCATCTTTTTTCATAAAAGCTACGTAGGCTTGATACGTAAAAAAATTGTAAACGAAAAGCTAGATAATTAGAGATCATATAGAACACTTAAACATGCATGTATAGAGGAATGGTAGCAACTACTAATGCCGTATCGTAGCTAGAGCTATTATTAAAAGTCTGGTATTCCCACCACCGCGTCTTGCGAAAGCGAGGTATTCATTGACTTCGTTCTTCATATATAGACGTGTAGCAAGTTTTCCATCATAACTATAATCCTCTTTTACAAACCAATTTTAGCAAAAATATCAAATAATGCCAGCAATGGATTCCTCAAGATTTCTATTCTGCCTCCTTCCCATTCTGTTTCTCATGATTAATCAAGCCCTTGGTCAAGTTCCAGATTTTCTATACCACTTCTGCACAAACGAACGTGGAAACTATACCACCAATAGTACCTATCAGACAAACCTCAACCGCCTCCTCTCCTCCCTGCCCTCCAACGAAAGCGGCAATGGGTATGGCTTTTACAATGCATCCTATCGCCTAAACTTGTCGAACGAGCACATTTATGCAATCGGACTTTGTAGAGGAGATGTCAAGGCGGAAGATTGCCGTCGCTGCCTAAATAATTCCCGATATGCTCTCCCTCAGCTTTGCCCTAATCAGAAGGAAGCAATCGGTTGGTATGACAATTGCATGTTACGCTACTCAAACCGCTCCATCTATGACGTCATGGAAACTAGTCCTTCTTTCTATATGTGGAACAAAAATAACATATCGTCGTCGGGCCTGGATGGATTCAACCAAGAGCTAAGTAAGGTACTGGCCAGCATAAGAAGTGAAGCTGCAGCTGGCGGTTCTCTTCGGAAATTTGCATTCAGAAACACAAGTGCCCCAACTTTCCAAACAATATTTGCATTCGCGCAATGCACGCCAGACATATCAGAGCAAGAGTGCAGTGATTGCTTAGTTGGGGCTTTTGGAGATATCCCCAATTGTTGTGACGGGAAAGAAGGTGGGAGAGTTTATAGACCTAGCTGTTACTTTAGATTCGAGGTTTACCGCATCATTGACCCTACAACTGTCAAACAACTGCCATCTCCGCCACCAATACATTCACCTCCACCATCAACCAATACCACAAACACTTCACAAGGTACGTACGAACAACGTATATGTATGTACACTCCATTACATACGCCGATAACTATATATTTGTTTAACATTGATCTCAAAATTTAATTGATCAATGGTAACTCCTCTCTCTGATAGATCAATCACTTAAACATGTTATTCAAATGTCATGTGATTAGAGAAGGTAAATTTCTGATTTTACTTTGCAGGATCAAAGAGAAGCAAGTCTCGGACTGTCATCATTATTGTTGTGCCAATTATTGCTTCTTTGGTACTACTAATGTTCATGGGCATTTGTCTAAGAGTACGGAAGGCAAAGAAAAAGCTTCAAAGTAATTTAATTCCAGGTACGTACTAACAAAATAAACACAGGAACATTAATTTAACTCAATTTGCTTCAAGTGGGAAGCCTAGTACTGTTACGTTATCTAGATCTAATTATGTTATGAAACTTTTGTTAAAATTGTATCAAAGGTGAAGATGTGGACGAAATTGGAAGTGCAGAATCCTTGCAATTCAATTTTGACACCATTGGAGTTGCCACAGATGACTTTTCTGAAGCCAATAAACTAGGACAAGGGGGATTTGGTTCTGTTTACAAGGTAATATATAACACATCCATTGAAGATAAGATTCTCACATCATACCTTATGAAATAAAATACAATATATAGTGATTGTTCCACCATTGCTAACACCGATGCCGGCTTTGTTGTGAAAAAAACTAACCTGCCAATCTTAACAACATCATGATATATATGGGCAACATCACCAATTTCATTTATATATTCCTTGAATGCAACCTTTTTCTTTTGATACTCTTTCAGGGTAGGTTATTGAATGGAGAAGAAATAGCAGTGAAAAGGCTCTCCGTAAATTCTGGACAAGGAGATTTGGAGTTTAAAAATGAGGTCTTGTTAGTGGCAAAGCTTCAACACCGAAACTTAGTTAGGCTCTTGGGTTTTTGTTTGGAAGGAGTTGAAAGGCTTCTTATTTATGAGTTTGTCCCTAATGCAAGTCTAGACCATATTATATTTGGTATTTATGCTTCAATGTTCTTTTTGTAAAATTTTAGCTTTAACTTCAAAATTTTACCATAAAATCTCATTCATGTAACATACAAGAAACATTATAACCTTGTTTTGAATTGAAAATGCAGATCCAATGAAGCGCGCACAACTGGATTGGGATAGACGCTACAAAATCATAGTAGGCATTACTCGAGGACTCATTTACCTTCATGAGGATTCCCGCCTTAGAATTATTCATCGTGATCTCAAAGCCAGTAATATCTTGATAGATGAAGAAATGAGTCCCAAGATATCAGATTTTGGCATGGCAAAATTGTTTAGGGTTGATCAAACACAAGGCAATACCAGTCGAATTGTGGGGACCTAGTAAGTACTTGACGAGGCTACATGGCTTATATTATAATTGTGTTAGTCGATATCAATAACCCAAAGTTCTCATCTATGTTAGTGATCAGAAAACCAACATATATTGTTTTTTCTTTTTTTTTATATGCAGTGGATATATGGCTCCAGAATATGCGATGCATGGGCACTTTTCTGTTAAGTCGGATGTCTATAGTTTTGGTGTCTTAGTTTTGGAGATAGTGAGCGGACAAAAAAATAATTTCTTTCGTCATGGCGAGAACGTGGAGGATCTTCTAAGCTACGTAAGTACTTAAACTATATGCATAATGCAACCAAGAAAAATAACTTATCTCTAATTATATTACTACGAATTTCACAATTGTTGTAGGCATGGAAATGTTGGAGGGAAGGGACAGCTTCAAATCTAATAGATCCCACGTTGACGAACGGTTCAAGAAATGAAATAATGAGATGCATCCATATTGGGTTACTATGTGTGCAAGAAAATATAGTTGATCGGCCAACCATGAATGCTATTGTTCTAATGCTTAATAGTTACTCAGTCACACTTCCAATACCCTCACAACCAGCATTTTTCAGAGATAGTAACATTGGATCTGACATGTCTTTGGGATGGAAGAATAGTTCGGAGGTGATTACAACCGGATCGGATCGATCCAAGAGCAACTCTGTCAAAGCACCAGAAAATGAGGTTTCATTGATCACCGAAGTACATCCTAGATAGCTCTTGAAGATGAAAACTGCATTGTTTTTGAAATAATAATGTGTAATTTACCATTTATTTTGTTCATTTTTCTTTTCAATGGTTTAGGTAATTGCAATAAGGCTTGTGATGTATAAGAGAGAGACTAAGAGTTGTTTTGGGACCAGTCTACCAATCAAACAACGACTTTGATTAATTGGACTTGAATTTTCTCTTCTCTTATTTCCCTCCTTATGTATAAGAGAGAGACTAAGAGTTGTTTTGGAACCAGTCTACCAATCAAACAACGACTTTGACTAATTGGACTTGAATTTTCTCTTCTCTTATTTCCCTCCTTTCAACTGCTCCTTTAATCTGAATTGTTCAAAAGAAATTATCTAATTGCTTAGAAGTGTGTCACATATTTAATGAGCGTTATTTTATTTTATTTTTATTGTTTTTGTTCGACAATCATTCCTCTTCTTCACCCCTGTTCACGCCACCACTTACCTTCCTCCTCTTGCAATCACCGGCCACGGTTTGACGGTCTTCTCTCTCTATCGGTGTTGAAAAGATCCAAGCATTTGATGAAAAAAAATTTGGCGTTCATGGTTTGTTGATTCAATTGGGTTTGAATAAAAGCAATAAAAAAAATAAAAAAAGGCTCATTGAACATGTAGCATAACTTCAAGCCAAAAGATTTCTAAACTGAAAGAAGGGGATGGGATCCTGATTAATTTGGCTTGTCGCCCACCACTCCCATCTCTATCAACCTTCTATGACTAATCTTCATCACATGCGTTGCATAAAATGAGATGTTTGTTCACTTCATATGCAACGTTGTCATAAACATTTTGCTTTGTTTTTAGCCATACTGCGTCTTTGTCAGAAACGCTTTTTAATTTGGAAGAATTTTTATAAGAATAATTATTGAATGAAGATCTAAAAAATAAACAATTTTGAGTATAAAAAAATATTGTGGAATTAATCCAAACACGTAACATCATCTCAAGTGATTGACTTTTTATCGTATGAGCGCTTGTATATACATTTCTTTCCTTAATTTGACTAGACTTAGTAACTAATTAGCTGGGTGGAGTGAAATATATGCTGCAAAGAAATCATGACTAGTTCAACTAGTTAATTGTCATTTATTTCACCATTACTTTACCCTAAAAAAGAAAGATGAGGACGAAAATAGTGCAACATTATAATTTGTTGCAGACTTCCACTAAACTGAACAGATTCTAATTTGACGATGATGGATATCCAGAATCAACTCTTTTCACCTGTATCTGTCTTTTATGTTGTTCTTTTCCATGATCACTTTTTGGTAAACATAAAGTTGACAACTACTGATCACGAGAAAGAAAAAAGAATGCTCCCATTACAACGATGTCTTGTGACCGCCCACTCATCAATCATATATCCAAAGAGTAAATGCTAAGGACAATAAATTTGTAAACAAAATTTTATAAGTTAAATGATATAGAAGTTGATATTGAATTATTATATAAGCGTTGATAAACGTGTTTATTTTTTGTTGATGTGATACATCATTTGGTTTGCAAATTTTATTTACAAAAATTTAGTTTTCCTCAGCATTACTCATATCCAAAACAATTTTTTTTTCAAATGAGATCCTTGTAATGTCCTAGCAGGTTTCACCTTCCACATTATAAGGATGATTGCTTAGTAAACAATTTTTAAGATCACATTATGTGTGTCATTAATAGAAATAAGCATGTTAATTAATATTTAAGTAATAATTCAATCATCAATAACCATGTCATATGATATACAAAATATAATTTAAATAGATGATATTTTTTAACATTACCGTTTTCACTAATCAAGATTAGAAAAGACTAATTGGAAAGGTTCAAGTAGGCAAGGACCGAAACAGCAAAAATTCACTACTCATTCTCCGCCGCGTGCATGATATATATTTGATCGATCAAAAGCAAATATCCTTAGGTCCTGGTCTTCTTCATATAAACCGTTCAAGATCTAGACGATGGATTTGGTGCTAATTAATTAAGTCCTGCCAATCAAACAATACCAGCATGCATACATGACATAAGGAATTAGGGTTTATCAAATTAATCTATCAGCCATCTGGACTTCCGCTTTTGCCCTTTGACAGTGACATTCAAAATGGTTCATAGTTTTGATTTTCTCATATTATATTATAAGGTTTTTGAATCGTATTAATTTATATTTTCATATTATATATAGGTTCTTTAAATTAATGATGTTGCAAGTGTATAATTCGATACATAGGCTAATATGTAAGTCACATTTATATTATTATGGATTGATAAAAAAAATTCATTAATATTGGAGCTTCGGCTTCTCCTAAATCAATCTTCAACAACTGATTGAACAATTAAAAAGTGAATTTAGAATCCAATGATCCATTTCAAAGTACTTAAAATTTGAAAAGTGTAAAATGTAATTGATCCATCTTATTATCATTCGTGGATCTTAAAAAAGAATATCCTGGTACAAAACTACAAAAGCACTACCTGCCACACACTAGATAAGCTATGAACGTGAAGACACAGATACATAATACACAAACAAACTTTCCAAAAAAGAAAAAATAAATACATATGGACCAACCCACATTGACATGCACGGTAATTGCAGTGGTCAAGACTGTAACACTGCAAAAGCGCGTGTCAAACAAATTCAACTTGTAGCTAGTAGTCCATGACTCCGCAGATCATGACCGTCATGTCTTTTTACCTAGCTACAAATATGAAAATATGATGATTAAATGGTTGTAATTATGTGTTTTACCGGAAGTTACGAGAAACTTAATCTAATTTTTCTCATATGGTGGAAGGTCTTAATTTAGAGTGATCAATGTTATATATCATCCAATCTTTTTTTATCTTTTCTATAATTTTCGCACTCCTATCGAAATTATTTTTCCTTTGAATATCATATCAAGTGAGATAATGTAGAACATAATTCCTCATGCATGTTCTATATATTAATTTGTTCTGGACAGATGTTGGCCAATCACACACACATGAACATATGCTCATGATAGCATACACACATGAGATGAGTTCATCTGCATGCAACTGAAAGGCAAAATAATACGCTCTTTAGCTAGGCTTCGGATTCTCACCGGGAAAGCAAACTCTCTACAGTTCATATATATGCTGCTTAGTGCTCACATGAATCGTGATGATGCAGGTAGGACAAGACAGAGAGAAAGATACAGCTTAATTTCTACCTGTTAGGGAGCACGTGAAGCTACTTTATGTCTTATGTGCTTAATGCTTCAATTGTAGCTTGTTTAACTGATGACAACTAAAATTATAACGACTCTAAAAATTGAGAGAAGCTCACATAAAACATATTGTATTCTCGCCTTTATTTTTTACCTATATCTCTCACCAGATGAGAGAAATAGAGATATAGGTAAGTTTTTCTGGAAAAAAAAATCGACTAATCAAAATGTCTCTCATATTTATTCTTTTGGACAATCCATCGGTTATGCAGGAACATAGGGAAAGATGGGGAGGTGGTGACATATTTTTTGTGACCATTAATTTGCCCCACCATAGTTTCTTATGGTTGTGAGGTAAAGTTGAAGGTCCATTTTTCTTTGTTTTTTCTTAGACAGATAAGCTTCAAGTTCCTTTCAAAACAATAGTCTTACCAACTAAATAAACATCAAATTGTAATAGAACAAGCACAACCATCTTATCTTTTTATTTTTATTTTTTATTTTGGATCAGTTATTGGCAGAGTGATTTTAAAAAAATATGGTTAATAAAAGAGTAATGTAAGGTACACCAAATTTGTAGATAAAATTTGCAAAAAATTGATGTGTCACCCATAATAAATAAGCATGTTAGTCAACACTTAAGTAATAATTCAATCATCAACTTCTATGTCATTTGATTTACAAAATTTAGTCTATAAATTTAATTTTCCTGATATACCCTAAATTAAAACCATAAAAGTTATCAATGTTTAATGATTTTTTTTTGGAGATATCAGGCAGTGGAATCAAGTTGTCCTCTATAAATAAACCTTATCTTAAATTCATAAAATTTGGGCAATCTTACCACAGAAATGAACACATCAATTTCATTAGAAAAAGCACAAACTGTCTTTTCTTATTGTTCTTTTTGGATGTTGTTGCTTCTATTCTCTTCGACAAATGTCGTTCAACACTCTGTCCGTGTATCCTTATAAATTTAAAACCACTCTACTCTAAGATGACTCATGTATACAAATCATGGACAACCAAAAACTCACATGCTTAACTCTTTCCCTTTCAATATTTCTCATCACCTTCACTCATTCACAAGCAAAACAAACTGAACCCATCTCAGATGCCCTCAGAATCAACAACTTCCTCAACCAGACCTACCAATGGCTGAGCCACCAAAGAGCACAGCTCCAAGAGACCCAGCTCAAATTCTCAGCCCCCATTGTCCTTGCCGGAATATTCTGCTTCATAGCCGCCTCCATATCAAGTGCCGGCGGAATCGGAGGTGGCGGGCTCTTCATCCCTATACTAACACTAGTGGCAGGCCTAGACCTGAGAACAGCCTCGAGTCTCTCAGCTTTCATGGTCACAGGAGGGTCAGTTGCAAATGTTATGTACAACTTGTGCATCAAAAGTTCCAAATTTGGAGGCAAAACTCTAATAGATTATGACATAGCTCTTCTATCAGAGCCATGCATGTTGCTCGGAGTGAGCCTTGGAGTGATTTGCAACCTTGTTTTTCCAGAGTGGCTGACTACTATTCTCTTTGCTCTATTTCTTGCTTGGTGTACCTCAAGGAGCTGCAAAAATGGGTTGGTGCGTTGGGAAATGGAGTCAGAAGAGCTGTTGAGGATGAGAAATCATTGTGAAAATTTGGAGCAAAAGGAAATAGAGGCACCCCTTTTGGGGACAAAAGGAAATTGCAAACTAGGGATTCCATGGACAAAAATGGGGGTCTTAGTTCTGGTTTGGTGCTCTTTCTGCCTCGTCTATCTTCTCCGCGGTAATCGGTATGGACAGGTAACCCTAGCCTTTCGTTTTGAGAGTGTAAATCCTATATTGCGGAAATAAAGCCTTGCATAATGGTTTAAATGATCCTAACATCCCCCGCTATTGCCAATTAGTTTTATGTTTGATGCTCGGAAAAATTCAATTTCAATCGGGCACAAGTGGGAATGATTCTCACACACATTATGTTCCGAAGTATAATTTTATGACTGTGACACTTCGATCCTTTGCAGGGTATCACACAAATAGAGCCTTGTGGAATGGCTTATTGGGCTCTCTCATCAATCCAAATCCCTCTTGCCATAATCTATACAGCCTGGATGCTATGCAAAAAAGAGAACCTTCAACCTCATACTTTAAACCAAAAGGTATTAAAGATTTGGTATAATTTTCAGGATTTTATTTTATTCGAAGGATATTCTAATCTAACCTAAACCTCTGATAGTGGGATTCGAACTTGGATGCCCCTAAGTAACTTGGCTATGCCCACATCTGCATTTAACGAAGATTTTGATAAAGCTATACTTTTTGTTACATATTTTTATGTAGGATATTCAGGACCTGCAAAATGTTGGACCATCGAAGCTAGTTTTCCCATTAATGGCACTACTAGCAGGGATTTTGGGGGGTGTTTTTGGGATTGGAGGTGGAATGCTTATAAGCCCTCTTCTTCTTCAAGTTGGGGTAGCACCTGAGGTAAAATCTACCCTAATTCATCTCATTTTTATGATTTTAATCTTCCATAGTGTCAAGAATATGCTTATTAAAAACTCACATTCTGGAGCAGGTAACGGCGGCCACTTGTTCGTTCATGGTATTCTTCTCGTCTTCCATGTCGGCATTTCAGTACTTGTTACTGGGCATGGAGCACGCAGATACTGCACTCATCTTCGCCATCGTGTGCTTCGTTGCATCGCTTCTCGGACTGGTGGTGCTACAGAGAGCAATCAAAGTGTATGGAAGGGCTTCTCTAATTGTGTTCTCAGTTAGTATAGTGATGGCTTTGAGCACTGTTCTGATGACTACCTTTGGGGCTCTTGAAGTGTGGAGAGATTTTGTATCTGAAAATTACATGGGATTCAAACTACCATGTTAATAACAATATCCCAAGCAAGGGAAGAAAAATATCAAACACAAATTTTGTAGTTGCTACTTTCATTAGACTCCGAATCCAAGCTTCGGAACTTTCTTAACCCCCTGTCGTACAAATTCACAAGCATCTCGATCGTCAAGAGAAAGGTCAAATACTACCAAACAACGATACATAACATTGCTAAAAATAAACCAAGAATGTCATGAATGCCTCCAAGTTTTGCATTTTATAGCACAGAAATCTTCGATCCCGAACAATTTACAGGTCAAAAATGGAAAATCATACAATCTACAGAGGTAATGGTTGATGATGGTTGGTGAGAACTACAACTTTTATCCAAAGCAGTCAATCAAAGTCGAAAGCTGGAACAAAATAATCAATAACGAGAAATAACTTTGAAGGCTTCTATGAGCACCGGTAAGACATAATTCAAAGCTGCCAACTCAAGCAACAGGAGGGCGGAGAACATGGTCCTGTGAGGTATCAACTGCAGCTGGTGGCATGAACTGCCACATGGACATTCCAGGGTATCCGACGAAGGGCATCATTTTCCCGCCAACAACTTGGCCCGGGGCAGAAAACGGAGTTGGGATTGCAGCAGGGTGAGGAAGGAAGCTTGGTTGAGTACCCAAGGCTTTAATTTGACGCTCGATGTTGTCCTTCTCCACTTTCAGCCTCTGCTTCTCATCACGAAGTTCATTCTTCTCAGCCTGCAGAAAAGGTATATATAAAAATTATCGAAAGCAATGACTCAGCTATTCAAGCAGTTTAGATAACAAAACTTCTTACACGAACTGCATCCTCATATAATAAATAAACAGACATACCTTCAACTCATTTATCGTCTCCTGCAGATTTGCACTTGACTCCTTTAGCTGTAGGGCTTCCCCACGTAACTGAGTTACCATTCGAACAGCATCACCCAGTATAGCAACCTTGTCAGTTTTGGGTGGCCTTCCAGGTTCAAGGATAGAACTCAATTCCACGAACCTTAGGATTATGCGAAAAGTCAAGATGAGAAAGCGAGTAAGAAAGAATGAGAAAGACACGGAGAGTTCTTTGAGAATTAGAGAACTAGAGCATGCCTGTCATTCAGTCTATCCCGCCGCATTTTCTCTCTACATGCTTTAGAACCAGACACACTGCTTGATCCAGTCCTCGCCCTGCGATTGAAACAATAAGCGCAATTCAATCCCAATGAAACAGAAGGATAGTTACATAGCAAAGTTATTCCAACTAAACTCCAAAACAAACACAAAATGACATACCGTTTTCGCAACCCAGTTTCCTTCATGCTGTCTGGATTTCCAAATGAGTCATCAAATTCCGTGCTGAGAAATAAAACAGCAACACGAAAATGAGTTCATGGCTGAGTTCATCGTCAAAACAAAGAAAGTTGATCTTGGTCAACATAGTACAGCCAGAAAATGTTCAAAAGGAATACTTTTAACAGTGTCTATGTCATTACTCATCAAACTACAGCATCCTCTTTTGATTAAATTAAATTCAACTAAAACGGCCAGCATTTTTCATAATTTGCAATAAAATTGAGCAGTTAATGACTATTATAAACCACCAAATTAAGTCCTGCAATATTATATATTACATCTCACTCATCAAACAAAATAGGATCCATAATTCATATACAAAATCCAGAATTATAAAATTAAACTTCACGAAGAAATTGACCAATTATAAAAGTTTCAGAGGTACCCAGCTGAAATTAAAGTTTAGGAAGAAATTGGTCAGTCATAAAAGTTCGGGTAATTGACCAAAATTAAAGCGAGAAATTGACAGCTCCTTACAAATTCGAGATGAAATCAACAAATTCCTCATTTACGATTCAAATAAAACAGTATTAAAATAAATTGGATAATCACCAGAAAAAAAAAATTATAAAACATTGATTCCCAATTCGCATTCAACAGCAAGGAAAACCCAATTGCAGCAAAAAGATGAACTTTGTTACCAAAAATGAGGATACGCTACCTGGGAGCGGTCGGACCGGCAAATGAATGATCCGGCCAAGAGAAACCGGGCGGGTCAAGAGACGGAAGTTCACCGCCTGGCACAAGAATGTCCTCAATCACACCATAATCGAATACCCAGTTGGGATTCTGCGGCGGGGAACCCATGTTCTAATGCTTGCCGGAAATTCCGAATTTCCGGCGGTGAACCCTGCAGAGGCAGCGCCGCCGTGGTCGGCCGGGAAACGCAATGGGAAGGAATATTCCGAAATTAATTTTTTTTTATTAAATAATTTTCTGAGTGAATTTTGGTTGATGGGATCTCGGTGGTTGGAAATATATATGCGGGAGGAAAAGAAAAAGGTGGAGGGATATTATTTTATTGCAAATTATGGAAAGGCAAGCAAAAATGGAGACACCACAAAACGTGCCATTAAAAAGTTCCTTCTTTTTTTATTTTGCACCCTTGTATTTTGTTTTATTTTGTTTTTAGTCCCTTGGTTCTTTGCATTGGGCCTTGAGTTCAAAACACTTGGCCTTTTAATTTTGGATCCAACACATGGAAAATATGGGCTTTAACATTCTCTGAATTTCAAGGCCCACTAAAATTGGGCATGGTTCGGTCTGACGCAGATATTTGGTCAAGCGAAATTCAAACACAGGATCACAGATGCAAAATCAATGCCTCTATTCGTGAGTTACAAGCTCCTTGCATTCACTATGTTATCCAAGAAACGTTATCATGGTTTATATTGTGGAAAGTGATTTTCGCACTCTCATTTTCTCACGACACCCTTATTTTACTTTTGATTAAATAGTCAGAAGGAGAATCAACGAAAGTAAAGGAGAAAGCAAAAGTGTGTAAATTACTGCCCTAAATCATAATGCGGCTATTAAAACTCAAATGAAAAGCAACTTCTTAACACATTCATCTGAATTTCCCACTGCATTTACAAGCACAATTTATAACTTTTGAAGTTCAAAGACACACATTTGATCACTAGCGACAGAAAGAATACAAACAATGACGACTATCTCATTAAGTATGGTCGCCTGTATGAATCATACAACATCACTACACTCGGTTTTGCGGCAAAAGACAGAAAGAATACAAGGAAAAAAAAGTTACAAACTTATCATCCGTACAGCAGCCAAGGTAAAAACTTATCACCCATATATCTGTGTTAAAACGCTCCACAACCACTTATTTCACAACTTCAAACTGCAATCTGCTGCTATGCAACGTCCACACGTATGGACTGAACGAAACCCTCGATCCTTTTCCTTATCTCTTCCGGATTGGCACCCACGAGCTTCTCAACCGTTCCACCTTCCCTCATCAGCAAAAACGTTGGCATCGCCTTTATCTCCAGTCGAGTCGCTATCTCCTGAGAAAACACAAGAAGGAGACGCCATCATAAACAACAACGAAATCCCCGTGAATAGCAGGTTTTAGTCCCTCTCTTTGATTGTCCGATTACTGCAAGTACTTGACATATAAGTCTTCCAACTTTCTTATCTTCGTAGTGAAAAGATTTGTAAAACACACATGAGTGAAAGCGATTTCCGAAAAATTATAAACAAAAACTCAAGCAACATTCAAACCCCTAAACGGAAATTCCCATGAATGTGAGTTTTTAGTCCTCTTTTATCACCATTTCTTTGAATCATCTGTCTGCAACAAAAATGGTTCGTAAACTCGTGAAGTTTGCCATAACCTCGAAACAGATATGGCTCGAAAACAGCGGATCAAAAGCTCGGAAGCTAGTTCAAGTTCAGAACCATCATCAAATGCAAAGATGGGTCTGTCATATATCTTTACCGGATCGATATAATACATATACATATACAAATTAGACATATACTTGTTTAAAGAAATTTGGTTAATTACCTTAACCTCGTCGACATCAACGGTGAGAAACAGAACAACCGAATACTCTGAGGCAATTTCCTCGAAGAATGAGTTCATAGCCACCGAAGGCATGCACCACGAAGCAGTGAAATGTGCAATAATCTACAAACACATCCAACCAAAAACCAATTCAACAAAAAAACTCATAATTCTAAGGTTGTGTTCAAATTAATCATGTTCACGTGCAACGGCCAAGATGGCTAGAGCGGTGTGCTTCTTTTGTGCAAGTTCGAATCCCCATTCTCATGTAGTTTAGATTAGATTAGAATACCGCTCGAATCAAACGGGAAATCGAGAGAGTTGAGGAGACTTACAGGGCAGCCTTGGTTGGTGGCTTGGGAAACATACAAGTCCCAAGTCTCCACAGAGTCGACTTTTATGGCTTTGGGCCTAGTGAGCTGCTTCTCTTCTTGTAGATGACTTGCCATCTTCCTCTTCCTTCTCTGCTTCTTCTCTGGCTTGGCTCGGTTGGGTGGCCTTTTGTAGTTTTTGATTCGGATATCCGTGCCTGTTTGGACAACTCTGGAATTAATATTTCTTATCCGCATCCCTTCCACCAAATCCATCAATTCCATCAATTTGAGTCTTTAAAATTTGATCTAACGGCTAAAAACAAAGACCATTTTTAAAAGTTATAATAACCTGTTAAATTAAATTTCAAGGTCTCGAATTGGTAGATTTGATGGATTTGATGAGAGAGATCCGGAAATATCCCTTTCCATTTTTTGTCACATCTTGACAACAACACGCTTGATATTTTATAAAAACTGGTTGGGAAACAAACAAGTTAGGATTGATATGAATGCTGTTGCGCCCACTTTATCCTCATCGTTCACAATTACTTTGCTTTCAAGTGATGTATTAATTTAGATTGATATCGAGTGTGAGACGGGAAATTTAAACTTATTGTAGAAGAAGAGTAAATTCGATTTTTTTGTAATGTGACCAAATATATCGATAATAAAGAAAATGAACAGAATTATTGCATTTTCGTTTTTTTATTGGGAGAATGTGAATATTGTTCTTTGTCAAAAAATTAAAAATATTAGAACAGCTTATAGAGAGTTGTGCTAATCTTTATAGAAAATCAATTATAGAGTGTGACATCAACTACTTTCATAACATCGGAATAATTTAACGCACATTTAAAACTAAATAACACGAAAGTAAACATGAAGATATAAAGATGATCCCATGTCAAAGAGCTAAAGAAATCTCCACGATGGAATATGTTAATCATTAATTGTGATACAAGCGTTCATCACAGCGATCAATCAAGTTACCAAGGCAATAATTCTATATGGATCTCTTAGCACAGGATACAAATTTAGAAGTACAGATTTTGTAGCACCTCGAAGCACAAGAACTACAAAAAACAAACCTTACACACCCCAAATCTGCCTCCATTATACACACAACACACGCTTTCCCTCGTACGGACGACATAAACCGAATGAATAACGAAAATGATGACGAAGGCTAGCCGTAACTTAAACGATTATCGACAGGCTTCATGGACGTTTGCCTTCGAGGAATCCCGATTTCGCAGGCATTGACCCTAGCAGCGAAACGAAGAGAGCAAAGGGATTCCCCAACTGAAGAGGAATCCGGAGAGATGTTGACAACCATGAGCGTTTTCGAATCTCCTCCCAGACAAGGCTGTTTATACATTCAGATGTCATCCAACGATGAAACTATTCCAATTCCTTGAGAATAAAGCAAGCTGCCATAATGGTAAAACAATCAAAGATAACTATACCTGTAGAAGATATGTCAGCTTGGAGTTCCTAAAAGGAACATGGTCCTCCTTTTTCGCCAAAGCAAATATGACGTCGCTCAACGATGACAAACTTTTGTTAATGGCCTAATTATTAATGACATTGTTAGCTAACCGATAATAAAAACTGAGAATATTTCACATGTATCCGGGAGAAAAAGATTGGGGATTTTAAAGAAGAAAGAACCTGAGTTTCCTTCAACCGCTCTCCAGTTGCACCACTCCTTGACAATCTTTCACTTCCAGCTAGGTCAATAAGATTTAAGACTCCCTGGACTTGTTGTTCAGTGTTCTAACAAGGTTAAAAAGCATATCAGTAGTTAAACTTAGAACAAGCCAATGAAAGATTGCTTAAAAGTAAGAACAAATCAGCGCATGTGGAAAACAAACCTCATTAATCCCAGATATACGCAAGGTAAACACGAAATGGCTTCTCGAAGATTGCTCATTCATATGAGTCTTGCCTACAGACCTAAGAGATCAAGAGATCATATATGACAGCATCAAAAAAGTACATAATCATATATCGAAAGTTGCATACAAAAATATCATTGATAGTACTGCAAATTAGATGTAACGCTAAAATGACACCAAAGAAATAGCATTCAAGAATGAAAAGCCACATCAGTTTTGATGTTTTGAAAACTTGACATTAACATTGCTAAGTGCAGCCTTTCAAATAAAATATCACAAGGCCAATATGGATACTCTTGAATTTTAATGTATACCTGCTATGTGCAGCCTGTTCCAGAAGAGATGAAATTTGGTTTATGCTACAAACGTCAATGATCGTCAGGTCAGAAACGTAAGTGTTTCCATTTGCATCATGCTTTATCGTGTACTGCTTTCCGCAAACACCATTTTCTGTCTTTAACAAGTCTGCACTGCTTGAACGACTAGTGGATAATAAGTCACGAATGTTCTCATTATATATTTCGAGCATTGAGGCCTGCATATTATTAGAAGGGCATTATAATTTGCAAAACTAAACAAACAAAAAACAAGTTATAGTACCTGCATTTTGTATTTCCAACCCTGGGCCTGAAGAGCTTGACTCGTTTGGAATATTTGCTCGAGTGAACGAGGTATTAAACCTTTCTGCTCCGGAGCATCTGGTTTGCCCATCATAGTATAAGTTTTTCCGGAACCTGTTTGACCATAAGCAAATATGCAGACCTGAAAAAAGACAATCAGAATTCTATTTAGTACATGTCTTTAACTGTATGAAACGTAAAAGAATTCACCAAAAGGTTAGAAGCTGTTCTAATTCTAAAAACATAATCCAAAAATACACTTAAAATGAGAGAAAAAGGATCGATACATAACCAAAATACCCAATATTAAAGCCTGACAGCCAATTGCTAAAGGCAAAAGTTATGCTAGATTATGCACTTAGAAACCAAAATAATAGGGGAAATAAGTGTCACCGTTTAAAATGCCGAGAAAAAAAAAAATCAGCCTAATGAACATGTAATGCCTTTAAAAGCATATAAACAAGATTCAACATGTACCTTGTAGCCATCAAGTGCACTTTGTACAAGTTGCGATATTTCCACAAAAACGTCTTGTTGGGAAGTCTCGTGGTGAAACACTTTGTCAAATGTAAAATTAAATTTTTGGCCTACAAGTTCAGACATTTTTAGTGTAATTAGATCCAAAGTGGTGTATACGTCTATATGATTTTAAACTAGATTAAATTGAAGCCAAAAAACATTAGACATGCTCATACCATTTTGTACCAAGTCAACGCCTCTGCCAAGAGATTCGGTTGCTGTAGGATAAGAAACTACAGGAGTTTCTGTTGCATTAGCATCATCAGGTAGCAATGGGCGGACTCGACAGAATACCCTGATATTACCTTTTAATTCCTATTAAAGAAGAATATTAGTACCCTGAAATCTTGCTGATTCTATAACATGTCAAGCATTGAAAAATTACCAGAATGGTGTTATGTAATTTTTTCCTTAACTTCTCTCCTTCTAGTATTTGCAACTCTGATTCAGCCAGGCGGTTTTGTAGCTCCTGCACGATTCTCTTATGTTCTTCAAATTCTGTCAATGTTTCTGAAGCGGATCGACTGACCATCTAAAAGAAAATAAACAGTATAGGTTAACTAATGAATTGACAGGTATAAGAAACGTTTTGAAACTCGTATTAAATTAATATTACCTTAAGTTTATCATTTGCAGCAAATAACTCATGCTTTAATGTATCTATCTCCTGTTTTTGAGATGAATCTCTTTCCTGGAAAAGCATGCCCACCACAATATTAAAAACTTGATAAATGAGGAAATCACAAATTAAAAAATTAAAACAAAATAAAATAAAAAGAACGTAACACAAACCTCCAAGGCTTTTGATTTTCTCATCAACCTATCCAACTCTTCACATGACAATTCAGTGTTTTCCTTGTACTTCACCACTTGATCCCTCAAATCTTGAATCTCTCTTGCATGCCGATCGCGGTCATCTCTAACTTGTTGCAGTTCCCCACGAAGGCATTTGATTTCATTATCTAATAGTTCCTTCTGCTTTAATGTTTCTTCCAATGAAGCCTACACACAAATGTGCATACAATAAAGAGACGTGATATATTCTTAAATTCCAGATGAATAAATGGATTATTCCCAATAAACCATCCTCAGTTAACAAAAAAATTGAACTGAAAATAGATATCATCAATGCAAGGAATGCTGCACAGATACTTACTGTTACTTTAGCCAACTCATCTTGCAATGCCTTATTGTGAACCCTCAAATTGCTAAGGGTCTCCAGAACAGTCCTTTTCTCATCTTCAACTCGTTTGAGAGACTCGGTGGCAGTTTCAAGATCTTTTTGGAGTTTGCTATTGTACTGTTGTAGACTCTTGTTGTACTCTTGTGCTCGATTATACAAGTCCTGATACGAAGAAACCTGCAGCGACACAATTTTAGAAATATACCAATTGCAAATTTTGATAAACCGGAGGGGAATTGGGAAAAGAAAAGTAATATGCAGAAAGAAGAGAAAAAAACTGACTGTACTACCTTCTGGTCTGCAACTAATTTCTCCTCCCGCACTATTTCAAGCTTCTGTGAGAGAGAAGCTTGCAACTTCTCAGCTGCATCCCTTGCTTCCTTTTCACTTCTATGACTAGCAATTGCATCCTGTATGCCAAGCAAAGGGATGAAAATAAAACATGTGACGAGAACACCACGAGCCAAAAACAAAAGCAGGGGTAACAATTATATCACCGAAATTAGTGTGTAACCACGTGACTGGAAACCTTACCAACTTCTCTGATTCTTCCTTTGCAAGTTTCTCTTCCAAAGCAGCCATACTTTCCCTCAGCTTTGAGTTTACGGCATTGAGCTCATCGACCTTGTCTTTCATTTCCACCTCTTAGGAAATAAAAAAATTGAACACAGATTACAAATCTGTTCCTCTGAACAAAAACTTGAATATCAAGCACAATATAACCACATAGGTTCATTTGTAACAAAAGCACGATACTACTTGACGAATTACTTGAGATTTCCAACTAAATACTCTATATTATTAAGATACCACCACGTACAAGCAATTTATTGGTCCGGTTATGAAATTATGCCACTCCAACAGACAATGGAATGAATAAAGAGCAAACAACTACCAGTATCCGAGCATTTTTTTTCAGCAGAAGCCAATGCATTCCGAAGCTTTTCCTCCTCGAGAATATGCCCTTCCTCAACCTGCTGCAACCATCTGATGCATAGCTTCAGCCTCTTACTATAATCAGCTAACTGCTCAGCTTTCCCCTGCCATATAATCAAATAGAAAACGTCAGAACAAACCATCAATTCATGGTTCAAAATAAGCACACAAAAAAGCCCTATTTAAAACAATTGAGTGAGAAATAAACCTTATGATCAAATTTCTTCACTTTTAACTTCTCAACCAACAACGCCTCGACTTCTTCCTTCGTAAACTCAACATTGCCACACTCTGATCCCTCCACACTGCCTATATCACTGGTACCTGCTGCATCTTGCTTAACAACAGCAAGTGGCGGTCGTTGGCGGCCCATGCTACTCGGTACCTCCGGTTTTCTTGTTTCGATTCTTCGCCGCTTGTCTAAGGGAACTTCATCAAGACTACTCTTTTTCTACACAAAACAAAAACCCACAATTAAATTCAACCATTTGAAATCCTTCTGTACACACTCCTACTCAAACATTAATTTGCAACCAAACCCCAACATTGATTTCCTAAATTTTCCATCAATTTCGAACCCAAAACTGTCAAGTTTAAATTTTTTTATTCTATTTTTCAAAAAATCAAAGTTATGAAATGAAAATGTAAAACTTACCGAAAACGGACTCCGAGGAGCCCTGTTCTGGTTGCGAGAAGCCATGAATCAGGTCCCGTTCTTGGCCGTCGATCTGGTTGAGCCGAGGCTCGGATTTGCACAAACTGGGGTTTGGATTGGTGAGATCGAATTAGGGATTTTGGCAGAAAGGAGAAAGAAGACGGAGGAGAGTGAAAATTTTGAAATTGGATCTGGCGGTACCAACATTGACACGCTCCTCCAAAAAGACTGGTGATTATTTGGGCCGGGTCGGGTTTTTGTGGGTCCAAGGACCCAAGTTAATTGATTTATTTAATATGGTCGTTTTCCACACATACAAAGAATTTTATAAGATGGTGTTATTTTCACATCCCTTTTTATGTTTCATATATGGTTTTTAATTTTTTTTTTTTCTTTTGGTTTTCTTTAAATCATTTAATTCGACAGCTAAAAATTAAGAAGAGTAGTTAGGGTAAAAGTTCAATTATTTTGGCACACATACAAAATATGGTCGTTTTCCACACATACAAAGAATTTTATAAGATGGTGTTATTTTCACATCCCTTTTTATGTTTCATATATGGTTTTTAAATTTTTTTTTTTTCTTTTGGTTTTCTTTAAATCATTTAATTCGACAACTAAAAATTAAGAAGAGTAGTTAGGGTAAAAGTTCAATTATTTTGGCAGACATTAAATTTGGTCTATCTTTAAATCCGTTTTTAAATCATAACAACCTAGATTTGTATCACTATAAATTCATTGAATCCGTTTTCAAAGTTCAATTATTTTGGCAGACATTAAATTTGGCTTTAACACATGAATGGAAAATAACTCATGTGCTTCGGCAAAGGTGTTTTAGCATAACTCTTCAGTGGGTCTCTGAAGGTATAAAGTTGACTGGTGCTCGGTAATTTCCAGATTGGTGAAATATGTATAAACAGAATTCATCCTCTAACCACTGATCAAATAGATGTAGATAATCCTTTGTACATAATTCCATCTAGATAAACAAAAATAGAACAAGAACTAAGAAGTGACTTCGATTGTAAAGAATTTTCGAAAAAAAAAAAAATACATGTCACGAGTATATGTAAGTACAACAAACCAAATATGCATAATATCATGTGAGAATTTAAAATGCGTAAAAACTGCACAATTGATTCAAAATATTGTCATAATCACATCATGAAAGTAGGGGAGTTTCTCAAATTTTCACTTGAACAAAATCTCATGGTTGACGGTTGTGATGAGGCTCAGATGGATGCTATTGTGCTAGAGACTAATAACATCATTGTCATAATCTCATGGAGTCCACGTGTACAAATAATACAATCCTAGTTGGAACATTATCCAGCTTGTCAAATAGAAAATGCAACAAGGAGCACTTGTCAACCTCCCATTGGCTAAAGCCATATCCAGCTTATCCAACCAGAAAATGGCAGATAAGGTCGTTACAAATCATCCACCCAAAACAATATAATTTCCACATTTCTGCCACTGAAAACTGGTCGTTGTTAAAAAGCAAATAAAACTACTCAGAAAGTTAGGAAGGTTCAGGAAATGGCACAAGCTATGGCTTCAATGGCTGGCATGCACGGCTCCTCCCAGGCAATTTTGGAGGGCAGCCTCCACCTCAGTGGCTCGTCACGCTTGAACACGGTCAGCAGCACCGGCAGGCTAGCCGTGGCGAGGTCCGGGCTCACCATTAGAGCCCAGCAAGTGCCTTCGGAGCCCGAAACTAGCCGTAGGGCCGTGCTTGGTCTCGTCGCGGTTGGTTTGGCCTCCGGATCATTTGTCCAAGCTGTGCTTGCCGAGGCTAAGCCCATCAAAGTCGGTCCCCCTCCACCACCCTCCGGGGGATTGGGTAAGCCCTTCACTCTTGACCTTGTCACCACTTTTCAGTCTTAGCATGGCAATTGCATTAGAATACTAAAACGTAATACAGAAACTTGTTACGAAGCTGAAAAAACGTATAATGTTTTAGGACTCGTTTGAGATTGTTTATGGAAGAAGCACTTTTGCTCATGAGTCTTGTTTTTATTAGAACATAAAATTTCAAGTGCTTATTAAAAAAAACACTTAATTTAATTGCATTATTAATCATTGGAATTGGATTTGCCACGCTTTATGTTTAGTTTGATCAGAAACATTGAGACTATGAAATGCATGAATTGTTAATTGGGTGTGTTGAGGAACTTATGGAGGTGAATTTGTTATCGTTGTGGCAGCTGGAACCCTAAACTCGGATGAGGCAAGAGACCTTGACCTGCCATTGAAGGAGAGGTTCTTCATCCAACCACTCACTCCGGCTCAGGCAGCCGCGAGGGCGAAGGAGTCGGCCAAGGAGATTTTAGCTGTCAAGGAGTACATTGACAAAAAGGCATGGCCTTACGTCCAGAACGATCTTCGTCTCAGAGCCTCATATCTCCGTTATGACCTCAAGACAGTCATTTCTGCCAAATCTAAAGCCGAGAAGGAGCCCCTCAAGGAACTCACCGGAAAGCTCTTCAAGGACATTGACGGCGTAAGTTCACAATGACACATGCACGACTTTTACTTGACATAGATTTTGGTTTGCATTGATTCATATACTTTTGTTTTTTGTGTCTGGGGACAGTTGGACTACGCAGCAAAGATCAAGAGCACCCCGGAAGCAGAGAAGTACTACACCGCAACCGTATCTTCCCTCAATGATGTTCTTGCAAAGCTTGGCTAAAACCCTAAAATGGATTAATGTATTTGATGTATAAGGCTTTTTAAGAGCTTTGTTTGACTGTTTATGAGATCAAATCGTTTGGATGCTATTTGGAGGAAATCTAGTGATATTTAAGCATCATTATTTTTGCGCATTAATCGTGAACATAAAAAAAAAGATGCGTGAAAACACTGGTTCTTAAGATGAACGTATATAAAGTTGTAATTTTTGCGCATTAATCATGAGCGAGTGAATTGAAACAACGTCCATTTGTACAACGCCTTCATGTTCAAAAGATATAAACTTTGGGATCAATGTAGCAATTGGCACAAGTAAAAGGTTCAAATATTTCGTCTAGAACAACCAAAAAAAAAAAAAAAAAAAAAAAATTCAAATTGCTCTTGAAAGAGAGAAGTATAACAAAAATCTTGAAGATCAACATGAACAGCTTCAATATACAAAACAACAAGGGAAATTTTGAAAACAAAAACCCATGTGGACTGAAGTCGTAATTGCTCTAGCTAGTAGTCTACTCCCCTAGTCTCATTCCCTTTAGAGTCACGAGGGTTGATTTGCGTAGAGCAAGTCGTTTCCTGAGGAATTCCGAACGTTCCAAAACCTCAAGGTCCTCAGTTTCCATGTCATAGGAAAGAACTTGCCCTCGGCCATTTCGAAATCTGAGTGAGCTAGAATGAGCTTGTGTGAGAACTAAATGATCCGTCCAAACTGTGTGGTCGACCTTTAAATTTTTCAAAGGAATGATGATCTTGTTTCGACTCCATTTGTGTTCCTTGAAGTCTTCTAACACCAAGATGTGAATGGCTCCCCCTACTGTTTCAGCAACGCCTAGACAGAGATCCCAAGGAAAAGCCCGAACATTCTTCAAATTTAGGAAAGCTCCCTGGGGCAAAGTAGTTGTGGTGAGACATTCACTCCACAGATCAAGAGACTGAATTTGTAGGCACGAATGATCATCATGTTCATCTTTTACAATTTTGGAGATATAAATAGCCCAGTTAACCTTATCTTCCTCACAACAATTTGGCTTTACCACCCATCTGCCTTGTTCCAGAAAATTCAGCTTTTGGCGGAGCAAGGGTCTCCACATTTCATCCTTTCCAATTGTTATAACATCAACACCTACTAAACTGCCCTCTCGGCGATAAGCACAGGCCACTTTACACTCACCAGTAAGGGAATTAAAACCGAGGTCCAGAACTACTCTGGTACCCTCGGGTGCCTTGGGCAAGTAGAGCACTTTGTGGGTTGCAGGATTTCTAATACGGCAAACTTGAGAAGTTTTACTCTTCTCCAAAAACAAGCCACTACAATCACACTGAAGCTCGAAATCCCCATAGGAAGCAACTCCCTTCATTCTCCCCTTATCCCATTGGCATTGATAACAAGGTGGCAAACTGTAACGTGTTTGAGCCCTATGCTTTTCTATGAACTTGTAGCCCTCAATTAACAGACACCATTGCTTGCAAACACACTTGAATCTCACCAAAGACACCACAGGCAGCCACAACAAAATCTGAGCAACAATATCAAAGGGAAGCTCTCGTGGTTGTTGCCGCGGCACTTCTTCTTCTTCTTCTTTGGTAGCGACACGTTGGACTCCCATAGTATCGAACATGGGATTAATCAAAGCTGCAATGAAAAAACAAAATTAACAAATCCAAATCAGAACTGGAAGACCTTCATAATGCGACTCCGATACTCATTAAGATAATATATTGTTTACGGACTTTGGATTACAAGAAAGCGATGCTCGAGCTGGATTAATTTGCCGGAAACATGTAAAAATTGAACCGGTGACAACCCTTCAAGGTTTTAATTAAAATAAAAAATAAAAACAATTGAAACCCTAGACACTAAAGAGGCAATCAAGGGTCTTGAACAAAGTTGAACAGAAATTTTCCAATGCCCGGAAGCTCGCTCAGAAGCTGACAGCCGCATAGCATGGCGGATAACCACATGGCCCACCAAGTGCTCGACGAAATGCATCAGTTAAAAATTCGCATTATTTTCTTGTTAAAAAAAGTTTGATCTTTTACAATGCCCCGAGATTAAAATCCTGAATCCGGCACGATAAGATTGCAATAAGAAAATCTTAGAGCAATTAAATTAAAGAGATCAGATATTTACCATGATCGGAAATTCACAAACTTGTTGACAAGATTAGTGGATCCGAGAAAGCGAAAGCGATGCTGAAACCAAACGGAGAAGAACTTGTTCGTATCAAACACCTGTCATCCAGTCGGTCAGTGGTTCAAATAAGCTCCGCTGCCTGCCGATATTTAAGTTCCACATCCACTCTAACCTACACAAAACATTCGCTTGAGTTGTTGGGTTTCTGGCTGGCTTTGTTTTGTTGGGCCGGGCCCTCGTTGAATTTTAGTTAAGGTTAACTAGTTGGTTCGGTTCGGTTCGGTAGTTTTTTTTTGTTCTTACTTACAAAAATGTTATTCTTACCATCTATTTGTACTATGACACTTATAAAGATGAGACTCACATGTATTGGTGGGATCATACTTCTACTAGAAAGAGGTTACCAGTGATGATACAAATAGATGGTAAGTGTAGCACTACTCTTGTTCTTATTATTTAATTTTGGTTCAATTATAGAACCGGACTGAATAACCCAGTTTGGATGATGGTTTTGATTTTTTTTTTTTTTTTTTTTTAACTACAGTTCAACCAAATCGAGCTTAGTAGCGTTTTAGAATTCATACAGCCAACCTCACTTGGTGAGATAATGCTTGGTTGTTGTTGTTGTTGTATAGTTTAACCATAATTGACCGATCATGAAAAAAATAGTAATGCTAGGGAGATCAATTTTGTAGACCAAATTTTGTAAATCATATGATATGATTGTTGATAATTGAATTATTATATAAGGTGTTGATTAACGTGCTCATTTTTTATTAGTGGCACATCACATGATTTGCAAATTTGGTCTAAAAAATTAATCTACCTATCATTAGTCAGAAATTTTTTTTATGAAGTTGATGGCTAAAGGATCAAAGCTCCCACAAGTTTTGGTCCCTAACTACATTTGGGATTTTTTGTTAGGAAAACTAATTAAAAGGACTTGAGTTTTAACAATAAGGACAAAATAAATGGTAAAGTGAATAGAACCATAATTAACTTTTTAGTGTAAAATATGATTTTTCGTTATAGTTCCCTTATTTGTTTATGACTCGGTCCACCAGCCCTTAATGCCTTAAGGATTCTAACTCAAACATATTGGAAGGCCTTTGGTCCAGTTACTGATTTAGGCTTACGTTTATTTATTTTCAAGGACACCAAAACAATACAATTTATAACTTTACATGAATTTAAAGAAGTAATCGAAAACTTTACACTCATTAGTGAGTGAACTGAAAACAACCATTTGTATGACACCCTCCTGTGCATCGGGCAAGTAAAAGTATTTGGCGGGTTGCAGAATTTCTGATTCGACAAACTTGAGAAGAACCACCCTTCTCCATAAATAAGCCAGCATAACGGCTTACAATGTTGAAATTCTCATCGGGAGGAAGGCACTCTTAATTCGTCTGGCAGACTGGCTCTGATGTTTCGTGATGAACTCATTGTCCTGACCAATTAACAAACACCATTGCTTGCACGCACACTTGAATCTAACCAAATTCTCATCGGTAGTGAATTCATAATTGCTCAAACTTCTCTTCAAAGAGAGAAGCGTAACAAAATTCTTTAAGGCCAGACCATGTAATTCCAATCGAACGACAAAGAAAAAAGAAAATAAACACAACAATGTAATCCTGTGTACTGGAGAAATCACGGGTTTTACTTCAAAAGTGCACCGACGTTTAAGAAGTTCAAGGGAAAATTTAAGGATCTCTAGCTATGTTTCCACAAAACTCAGCAAAACATGTAGTGAAATCTTAGCACTGAGTGCTCTGTTACAACTGGTGACTAAAAAGTTCAAACTTACAGTAACAAAAACAATATAAAAAGATGACCAGAAAAAATGAAATTTTGCAAAACAAGGAGCCCATGCGCAGTGAAATTATAAGCCTTTAGTCTTGTACTCCGTTAATCTCTGATCTCATTTCCTTGAGAGAGATGAGGGTTGACTTAAGTAGAGCTATTCGTTTCTTCAAGAGTTCTAAACTGTCAAAAACCATAAGAGTCTTCTTTTCCATGTCATAGGAAATAAGTTGTGATCCACCTTGAAACTCTAGTGTATTTGAACAAGCTCGTTTAAGAACAATTTCATCCATCAAAATTGTGTTGTCGACCTTTAAATTTTTCAAGGGAACGATGATCTTGTTTTGACTCCATTTGTGTTTATTGGATGTCATTATTAAAAATAGGGTTAAATATTAGAAGAATAACAAGTGGTGTTTAGTGGTGATGGAGAAACAGCTCACCTACTATCATTGCCTAGCTATTATATTCGGTCCTCCCTCTCACCTACTGTTTTCATCCATTCCTTTCGGCTATTCCTATTGTAAAAGCCAAAGCTGGATAATAGAATAAGTTTAGAGGGATTGCAGGTCATCATGATGTTGGCATTAGCTTTGAAGGTCATCATGATGTTGGCATTAGCTGTCTTGTTTGTTTTTCCATATATGCCGCATCTTGTAACAAGTTTCATTCATGAAATATACATAAAACATTCAACATGGTATCAGAGCGGGCATCATCCTGAGCCAGTTCTGTATATCGAACCTGCTGTGTTTATTTTTCAAAAACAATGGCAGATGGAAGTATCATTGCTTCTTCATCTGGAAGTGCTTCTGAAATGGATATCAATCCAAACCAACGACTCAGTTCAGTATTATTGAATGAGTTTAATTATTTGCCATGGGCAAGGGCTGTTAGTCTTGCTCTCGGTGGAAGATCCAAACTCGGTTTCATCAATGGCAGTCAACCTGCACCAGATGCTTCTTCTCCAGAATATGGAGGGTGGCTATGTAAAGATCAACTGGTCATGTCATGGTTGTTAAATTCTATGGAAAGGAATATTGCTGAAATCTTCAGCTATTCCGAGTCGTCTCTCATCCTTTGGACCACCGTGAAGGAGATGTATGGAAATCAAAACAATGCAGCTCGCATCTTTCAACTCAAGAAGGATATCTCCAACATACAGCAAGAAGGTAAAAGCTTTGTTCAACATCTTGGTTCTTTGAGAAGCATGTGGAATGAGTTAGATGTGTACAGACCTCACACAACTGATCTCTCTGTGCTCCTTAAAAGAACTGAAGAAGATAAAATTTTTCAATTATTGTCTAGCTTGAGCTCAGAATATGAGGATTTGAGAAGTCACATTCTCATGAACTCGGAGCTACCATCCTTCACTAGTATCTGTGCAACTATCCAACGTGAGGAAGTAAGGAGAAAAGTCATGAACAATGGTATAAAAACCAACGTGACAGAAGCTAGGGCTTACCTGACAAATGAAAAAAGATATAAAGGAAAAAACCCTCATTTAAAGTGCCTACATTGTGACAACATCGGGCATGTGAGAGACAAGTGCTGGATCCTACATCCAGAACTCAAACCTGACTTCATGAAGGATAAATCCGCATCAAAGACAAGTCGAGCACACCCTCGTGCCAACACTGCAACATCTTCATCTATCAACAATGTTGATACCTATCAACAGTTCACTGCAAATCCTGCCATCCTTTTAAATGAGTTCGCAGCGTATCTCCAACAAAAGAAGGGAAAAGAGGATGGATCGGTTGATCATGAAGATGGAAGTACTACTGCATTGATGGGCAAATTTGCAGGTTTTTTAGCTGATGCTGATTATGTACCTCAGACAGACTTGAAAGGTATCGTAACTGCTTTTCAAACTGCTCTTAAAATAAATGAGTTACATGATTTTTGGGTTGTAGATTCTGGTGCCACAGACCATATGACTAATCAAATGTCAAAGTTACATAGATTTGAGAAACTACATAATCCTTCACATGTATCTGTTGCTAATGGTGAAGGTGCTAGGATTGTAGGAAAGGGAAAAATCCACCTGATATCTGATCAAATAGAGTCTATGGCCCTATATGTCCCATCATTTCCATTTCAACTTCTCTCAGTAGGAAGAATCACAAATTCCTTAAATTGTTTGGCCATTTTTTCACCAAAAACTGTCATTTTTCAGGATTGTATAACCAAGAGGACGATTGGTGAGGGGTTTTACCTTGATGGTCTCTATTACATATCAAAAAGCTCTTCCTGTGGGTTCCATGCCAAGTCAAAGTCCATCCATACCTCCATTCAAGCTTCCACCTTGTGGCACCAACGACTAGCTCATCCATCTCAACCTATCTTATCCACCTTATTTCCTGACTTAGGCAAAGAATCAACCCACTGTGAAACTTGTCATTTGTCAAAGGCAACAAGACTACCTCTAGGGTCTTCGATGTCTAGAGTTTCTCATCTTTTTGAGCTTGTACACTCTGATTTATGGGGACCAACAAATGAATCTTTTGATGGTTATAAATATTTCATAACTTTTGTTGATGATTATTCAAGAGCCACCTGGTTATATTTGTTAAAATCAAAAAGTGAGGTGATGGAAGTGTTTAAGGACTTTCACAACCTTGTCAAAAATCATTTTTCTTCTCAAATCAAAACCCTAAGGTCTGATAATGGCACAGAATACATGTCCCAAGTCATGACTCAATATTTGAGCAACAATGGCATCATACATCAAACTAGCTGTGTTGGCACACCCCAACAAAATGGTGTTGCCGAGAGAAAAAACCGAGATCTCCTTGAAAAAACTAGGGCATTGATGTTACAAATGAATGTACCAAAACGTTTTTGGTCTCAAAGCGTCATGACAGCAGCTTACCTGATCAACAGATTACCTAGTAGGGTTTTGGGGTTCAAATCCCCAATGGAGATAGTCAAGAACAGAAAGGTGGACTTGTCTCACCTCAAAGTCTTTGGATGCATCTGTTTTGTTCATGTTCAGTCATTACATCGAGACAAACTTGATCCTAGGGCAACTAAATGCATTTTCCTTGGCTACTCGTCCACACAAAAAGGGTATAAGTGTTATAATCCACAACTTAAGAGATTAATTGTTTCAAAGGATGTTCAATTTCATGAAACTAACTCTTATTACAGTAAGTCTCTGGATAGTACAAGTCAGGGGGAGATTATCTTGGACATGTTTCCACTGCCAAGGACTGAGATACACAACAATGCGGGTGATCAAACTCACACAATGGATCTTGTGGCTCCAAATCAACCGGATTCATATGACGACAGCAACATGCCTGTAGAAGATGAAACTCTACGTAGTATTGGTCCTGAAGAACCTTCAGAAGAGTCTCTTCCTACCATACCTCGACGAAATCCAACTCGTGAGAGGCACCCACCAGCAAGACTGCAAGACTTTGTTACGTACAAGCTCAAGCACCCCTTATCCAACTATTGTTCTTATCAAAAGTTGTCACCTAATTACACTGCCTATTTGAGTAATATATCTGCGCATGAAGAGCCTCAATCATTTCAAGAAGCTAACCAATCCCAAGTGTGGCAGCAAGCAATGCAGGATGAACTGCATGCACTCGATCAACATAAAACCTGGAGCATTGTGCCACTGCCCAAAGGAAAGAAGATAGTAGGCTGCAGGTGGATATACAAGATTAAATTCAACTCGGATGGGTCTATTGAAAGACACAAGGCACGATTAGTGGCCCGTGGCTTCACTCAAACATTTGATGTGGATTACAAGGAAACCTTTGCCCCCGTTGCAAAGATGAACACAGTGCGCGTACTCTTGTCTGTGGCTGTCAACAAAGGATGGCCTATGTATCAAATGGATGTAAAAAACGCCTTCTTACATGGTGAGCTTGAAGAAGACGTCTACATGAGATTACCACCGGGTCACTCTCAAAGTCATAAACAGGATGTTGTGTGTAAACTGCACAAATCAATTTATGGTCTTAAACAATCACCGAGAGCCTGGTATGCTAAGCTCAGTTCAGTCCTTATCAGTGTTGGTTTTGGAAGAAGCAATGCGGACTCCTCTTTATTTGTACGCTCAGGCACCGCTGGTACATTGGTTGTTCTTGTGTATGTTGATGACTTGATCATTACCGGAGATAACCCTGAAGAAATCAAAGAACTCAAGCACTCCCTTCAGCAACGCTTTGCAATAAAAGATCTTGGTGTTCTGAGATACTTCCTTGGCATCGAAATGGCTACATCTCACAAGGGCTTATTCCTTAACCAGCGCAAATATGTTCTGGATCTCCTTAAGGAAGCAAACATGAGTGATGCTAAACCGGTCCCTACACCTCTTGACATTAAACTTAAGGTCAGCTTAGAGGGTCAATCTCTTCCAAACATAAGTTATTATCAGCGGTTGGTTGGTAAGTTGATATACCTGACCATCACAAGGCCCGACATTACCTATGCTGTCAGTATTGTTAGCCAATTTATGCACTCTCCCACGATGGAGCACTTTAACCTAGTCAAAAGGATACTTCGGTATCTAAAAGGTTCTGTGGGACGTGGTATAATCATGAAGAAAAATGCAAGCACTCAGATTACAGGTTATTGTGATGCAGATTGGGCTGGCAATTCCATTGATCGTAAGTCTACAACGGGATTTTGCACGTTTGTGGGAGGCAACCTTGTCTCATGGAAAAGCAAAAAACAAACTGTCATTGCAAGATCCAGTGCTGAGGCAGAATATCGGGCAATGGCATCTACTGCGTGTGAACTAATCTGGCTCAAAGGTTTACTGTGTGACTTAGGTGTTTTCAATCATCAATCCATGTCCCTTTTCTGTGACAATCAGGCTGCAATGCACATTGCTTCCAACCCAGTTTTTCATGAGAGAACCAAGCACATTGAAGTCGATTGTCACTATGTTCGTACACAAGTTCAATCTCAGGTTATCCAAACGCATTTTGTAAGGAGCTCGGATCAACTTGCGGACCTATTCACAAAATCATTGGCCTCTCATCAGTTTCAGCTTCTTCTTGGCAAGCTTGGATCCATCAACCTACTGGATCCAGCTTGAGGGGGAGTATTGGATGTCATTATTAAAAATAGGGTTAAATATTAGAAGAATAACAAGTGGTGTTTAGTGGTGATGGAGAAACAGCTCACCTACTATCATTGCCTAGCTATTATATTCGGTCCTCCCTCTCACCTACTGTTTTCATCCATTCCTTTCGGCTATTCCTATTGTAAAAGCCAAAGCTGGATAATAGAATAAGTTTAGAGGGATTGCAGGTCATCATGATGTTGGCATTAGCTTTGAAGGTCATCATGATGTTGGCATTAGCTGTCTTGTTTGTTTTTCCATATATGCCGCATCTTGTAACAAGTTTCATTCATGAAATATACATAGAACATTCAACAGTGTTCCTTGAAGTCTACCAACACCAAGATGTGAAGGTCTCCCCCTACTATATCAGCAACGGCTGGACGATTATCCCAAAGAAACGTCCGGAGATTCTCCAAATCTACGAAAACTCCTTGAGGAAGAGTAGTGGTGGTGAGACATTCACTCCACAGATCAAGAGAATGAATTTGTAAGCACATATCATGCCCCTCGGTTATAATTTCGGGTAAATGAAGAGCCCATTCAACCTTATCTTCCCCACAACAAGATTGAGTCAGCACCGCTTTGCCTCGTTGCAGCCAGTTCTGGTTTTGTTTGTACAAAGGTCTCCATGTTTCGTCCTTTCCAACTGTTATCACTTCAACACCTACCTCTTTCTGTGCCCTATTGAAATAAACACATGACACTTTACACTCACCAGTTAGTAAATTGAAACCGAGGTCCATAAATTCTGCGTCACACACCTGTGCATCAGGCAAGTAGAGCATTTTGCGGGTCGCAGGATTTCTAATACGGCAAACTTGGGATGTTGTACTCTTCTCCAAAGACAAGCCAGAACAACAACATTTAAGCATGAAATTTTCATCACAAACAGTCACAAACGGTTTTTTATCCCATTCGCAATGATAAGAAGGTGGGAGGGTGTAACAGGTCCGATCTCTGTGTTTTGCAATGAACTTGTAGTCTTGAAGCAACAAAAACCATTGCTTGCACACGCACTTGAATCTCAGCAAAGACAGCACAGGAAGCCAACTCAAAATCTCAACGATAATTTCAAGGGGAAGCTCTGACGAAACTTGTGTCGGCCTTTGTCTTCGTTGGTAGTAACGCATCATTGTCTCAGTATATATTATTCTAAGGACACTAGGAGAGCACGAGCACGAGAGATCCAAAGCTACAGTGATAGAGGAAAAAAATTCCAAATCAGAATAGAACAAAAAGGTTCATTCAAAGCTAGCTAATCGAATAAAGCACAACGTTTTTATATTTATGCAAGCCCTAGCTTTAAAACCAAAAACCCTAATTCCTAGGGTTTAAGAATAACCTTCTAATCCGATCGACTCTAAATAAGTTACGACTTTGAATCAAAAGACTGTAAATAGCAAGAGCTTATAAAAATTGAGATAAGAACTTACCTGAATTCAAATATGACGAGGTTTGCATTACAATCTATGGGAAATTTGGAATGTCCTTGAAGGAATTATATCAAAGATATGGGTTTGCGGCTCACTACCAATTATACCGGACCTCGTATAATGAGTGAAACCATTTAATACAAGTTGCAATTACTTTGAAATTAAGCTGGCCGATGTGGGACTTTCATATTATTCAACGCATACAAGGCTAGTAAAATCAAGAAAGTGACGCTCAAATGATGAATATATGAGAAATATGTAGAACCGACTACAATCTTTTTGTAGAAATTGATTTTCCTTGAATTGATTTGTGCAAACAGAGGTTGACTTGAATAGCAAGTCTAATTTATTACAAGCAATTACAATTAACGAGAGATCAATCTAGACGAATCTGGAGGGATTTGCGATGGTGAGATCTGGTGAGAGATTATAACCTAGACCTAGGTGATACCATGTAGAAATTGATTTTCCTTGAATTGATTTGTACAAACATATATAGCATGCAGAGATTGACTTGAATAACAAGTCTAAATAACTACAATTAATAAGAAATCAATTTAATTAGACAAATGAGGCGAGATTTGCGATAGCAAGGGAATCTCGCTGACAAAATTAATAATAAATAAAACTGAAACCCTAACACCAAAAATGCAAGAGAGGGCACCAAACCATGGGGTTTCTTGAAAAGGTTAAAAAAAATGTCTAATGCGACTTTGAAATTCGTCTAAAAAGAAAATAATATACAACTAAGAGTTACAAGAGTACTTTTCATAAGATTAGCCGAGAACAATAAAACTAATGAGATAAGAAATGCACCATGATCGCAGTTTCACAAACTTATGGAGGTTGGGTGGACAAGAATGGAGATAAAAAATTCACCATGATCGCAATTTCACAAACTTTTGAAAGTTGGTAACTTGGTGGACAAGACTAATTATTTGATTCACTGTTTCTATTAACTTATCCCCTCCTAACAGAAATTCAAAACAAGCTAGAGTGGCGCTCCCAAACCATAACAAAAATTAAGACAAGCTAAAATGACACTCTTAAACCAACAAGGCTCTCTGTTTTACAAGAGTCGGGAGAACATCTATCGTAAAAATAATGTAACAAGCTACGTACAACTATAAAATAAGTGGTAATAAAGCAACTCAAGATTTTTGATTTATAGATGATGCAAATTAATGTAACAACTGGTATAGCTAATTAACAAGTTCAAACTTATTTGTTAAAAAAAAACGGTTCAACTTCCCTTGGAAGACTGATATAATATGACCATCTAAGATGAACAGAAAAATGCAAAGTTTCTCATTGTACATGAAATTATAATTACTCTATCAGTTAACTGCTCCTTTCCGGTTTCATTCCCTTGAGAGTCATCAGGTTTGACGAATGACGAGCTAATTGCTCCTCCGCTATCTGTGAATATTCGGTATCCTCAATACTCCTTCTCCTCAAATTGTAAGTATAAAGTTGATCTCCCCCCGCATAAAATCGGAGTTGATCTGCAGAACAACTTTTGACGAAATGAATTTGATCCTTCAAATGTCGGTTGTCCTTTAAAAAATTAAAGGGAACAGTAATGTTTGGAGTCCATTTGTGTTCCTTGAAGTCTTCTAACACCATGATATTAAGGGCTTCGTCTGCTACCTCAACAACCGCCGGACAGTTAATCCAAAGAAAAAATGAAACTTTGGTCAAATCCGAGAAAACACCTCTGGGAAGAACAGTGTTAGTGATGCGTTCACTCCACGGCTCAAGAGATTGAATTTGAACACACAGATCTTGTCCATGTTTTATAATTTCAGGTAAATGTACAATCCATTCAACCTTATCTTTAACGCAACAACTTTGTTGAAGCAACCATTGGCCATACTCGAGTAAATTAGGGCTTGAATATTTCAAGGGTCTCCATTTCTCATCCCTTCCAATAGTTATAACTTCAAGCCCTACTAAATAACCCGTCTTCTTTGCCTTTCTCCGGTAAATAGATGCCACTTTACACTCGCCAGTAAGCGAATTAAAAGCGAGGTCCAGTGTTCTCGTACCCTTGGGAGCATCAGGCAAGTAAAGTACTTGGCGGGTTGCAGGATTTCTAATACGGCAAACTTGAGAAGTGACACTCAACTCCACATAAAAACCAGCACAAAGACAACTAAGCTTGAAATCTTCTTTAGAAAGAGCGACTGTCTTGTGACTTTTCTGGTTGTATCGATAAGAAAGTGGCAGTACATAATTGGTCCGATCCCTGTGTTTAACAAAGAACTTGTAGTCTTGAATCAACAAACGCCATTGTTTGCACACACACTTGAATCTCAGCAAAGACTCCACAGTCAACAAGCTCAAAATCTCAATGATAATTTCAAAGGGGAGCACTACTTGTTGAGGCGCCACGCATTTACTATACATGAATAAACTTAGTTAAATTCGTCTTCAGAAGATATAAGTTTTTATTTTATGATGTTACAGTGGAAGAGATGATAAAAAGCAAAATTAAAATACCATGGGAAGAACATAAACTTTTCAAATTCAAAGCTTAGGGTCTGCTTGGAATTGCTTATGCAAGAAATACTTCTCCTAACCAGAGTTGCTTATGTAGGAAATACTTCTCCTAATTAGAGCTTTCAGTACAAATGCTTTTATCAGAAGCATGATGGATTTTTCTTAAAATTTTGAGTGCATCCTAGTTTCCCAGAAAACGCTTGGTCAGAAGCACTTTTAGTTTTCAGAAACAATCCTAAACAACCTTGGAAGGTTTGAGGTATCTGCTTAGTTCCGAAACAACCTTGGAAGCTAATACATGAGTTATGAAGTCGATACATATATATCTATACTATAATTTGTATAAAAACCCTAGCTAGTTTTGAATTCTTGAGAAGATTCAAGAAAACTATTCTAAAATAAAACAAATATAGCACACAACTTTGAATACAAGACTGAAAATAAGGAAATTAAGCAGAAATAAAAAGTTGAAACAGTTTCAAGTTTACCATGTTCTTGTTTCCATGATGACCTTGACAAAGGTGAGCCAACAAAGCGATGCTCAAGACGATTAAGCATATATACATATATATATATATATGTTTATGTACATATAGTGATTTACATGAACTAAAAGACTAGATAATCATGAATACAACTAAACATGATAATTCTAACGTTTATCAAAATCAATAATTTATGTTAGGTTTTTAGATAAAAAGTTATCTCTTGTGTAAGCAGCCTATCAGCCAAGAGAAACTCTTATATACAACCATCTCTCTATCCCGCAAAAGAAACGTGTTGATTCTAAAGCAATAAAGATTGCTTCATAACTTGTATGATTTGCCCTTTGGTTACAATGTTCATCACCCAGAGGTACTCTCTTGTGTAGGGCATCATGCAATCCAAGGGTCGGGAGTAGCACACAACTTTGAATACAAGACTGAAAATAAAGAAATTAAGCAGAAATAAAAAGTTGAAACAGTTTCAAGTTTACCATGTTCTTGTTTCCATCATGACCTTGACAAAAGTGAGCCAACAAAGCGATGCTCAAGACGATTAAGCATATATATATATATGTTTACGTACATACAGTGATTTACATGAAATAAAATATTAAAAAATTATGAATACAACTAAATAGGATAATCTTAACGTTTATCAAAATCAATAATTTATGTTAGGTTTTTAGATTAAAAGTTATCTCTTGTGTAAGCAGCCTATCAGCGAAGAGAAACTCTTATATACAATCATCTCTCTATCTCGCAAAAGAAACGTGTTGATTCTAAATCAATAAAGATTGCTTCATAACTTGTATGATTTGCCCTTTGATTACAATGTTCATCACCCTAAGATTCTCTCTTGTGTAGAGCATCATACAATCCGAGTAGAAAATGTAACGGAACACCTAAAATCCAACGGTCACGATATCTATCACACAGTGCTACTTTCCAAAGTCCTTGCGTTGACCCCCCCCCTCCTCTCCTCCTCTCTCTCCCAGCTTTCCACGCAGTGACTTTTATTTGCTGTTTCGCACACACAAAATTACCCAAAAAAATCACTCTCTCCCTCACTTACCCAGTCCGAATCCCTAATTCCCAAAAAATCCCAAATCTCCATCTCCTTCCATGGCTCCCAAGCGCCCATCTCCGCTGGACGAACCGCCGGCAGCTTCTTCGTCGGGAGGTGAGGAAGTCTCGTCGGAGGAAGAAGAAGGGGAAGAAGAGGAATCCGGATCTGGGTCAGATTCCGAACCCGAAGAGCCTCTGCATCCGAAGACCTCGTCTTCAGCACCGGTTGCCGAGAAGAAGCCACCGCCCAAGAAGCCGGACTCCTCTGCCGCCAATTCGAAGCCGCAGTTTTCATCCTCTGGTTCCGAGGACGATTCCGGTTCCGACGTGGATAAGGATTTGGTGGTGAAGCCGATTGCTTCGAAGCCAATGGAAGAGACGCCGAAGACAAAGAGGCCCAGATCAAAGCCCGCGGCTACTGCTACGCCGGCGGCGAAATCCGGGTCCAAACGGCCCAGCGAGACCGAGCCTAAGGATTCAAAGCGGCCAAAGAAGAAGGGAGCTGCGGTGGAGCAGGAACCGGACCAGGTCGAGGAGGAAGCGAAGAAGTCCAAGCTGTTCCAGAGGATTTGGAGCGATGAGGATGAGGTAATTATCTTGAAAGGCATGGTTGATTATACCACCAAGAAAGGGGCGGACCCGTATTCCGATATGGGTGCGTTCCATGACTTTATCAAGAAATCGCTGAAGGTGGATGTGAACAAATCCCAATTGCAAGCTAAGATTCGTCGGCTGAAGAAGAAGTATGCGACTAATGTGAAGAAGAAGAAGTATAATCTTACTAAAGCTCATGACCAGAAGGTGTTTGACTTGTCGAAGAAGGTATGGGGCGGCAGCGGCGAAGGGTCGAGTGGTGTCAACGAGCCGTCTGAACAGCCAAAGTCTAATGGGAAGGCTAGGAATACCAAGACTTTGGCTTCGATAAAAGCTGATATTTTGAGCTCACCGGAGCGTTCAAAAGAGGCCACGAAGGTGGATTTGGGTCTGAATCCGTGCTCTTCGGAAGGTTTGAGTGAGGTGATTGGGTTTGACAAGTGCTTCAGGGAGCTGGGATTACCGGAGGGTGTGGTGAAACAAGGTTTGGAGTTGATTGGAGAGTCCAAGCGAGCTGACTTGAAGGAGAAGTGGAGGAAGCTGCACGTTGCTGAATTGGAGCTTTTTGTGAAGCGGAGCGAGTTAATGAGAGATCAGACGAAGGTGATTCTGGAGGCTTTAAAGTCATCCGGCCATTAGAATGTTGGATCAGGTATAGCAAGTCGAGATGTTTGTGTTGATGTCTAGAAAGATCATGTTTAAGGTTTTAGTAAATGTTAATTAAGAATTCTGTAGCGTTTAACTGCTTAGTTTGTCTATTCGATCTTTCCATGGATAATGACTGGCCATCGGTGTGCTCCTATGTGTTTATTTGAGGTTATTATTGTGGCAGAGTGTTATCTTCTGTTTTACTTCGAGTATTTATTGTTCCGCGGTGTTATTGTTGCCGTCTCTGATGATGTTAAGCAGGGGTATATAATGCTGCAGCGATATTGCTGAGTGTCATTGAAATCTTAGGTACATTACGTCGTTTGTACTTGTTTTGGTTATCCGAACATTTGAAAACAAATGTTGTGGCACTTTTGAGTTTGTTGAATAGCTGCATTTGTTTTCGGTTACTAATCTTAGCGTAGAAGAGAATGATCAAATAAGATCGTTCAAATCATATTCATATTTTAATTCGTTAGACATGCTTCATTATCCTTATAGTTGTAGTTGATTCAATCATTTGATTGAGTCTTTCATATGATCTTCCGGGGTAGTATGGTACTTGACATGCTTGGAGGTCTTACGTTATCTCCAAAGTGTTTGCACCAGTGGCCAGGCAGTGGATCTATTGATTCTATTTTCCCTTTTAGTACCAAGGACTGGCTCAATTGGTACTTGACATGCTTAGGAGATGCTGCCTGGTACAAACAGCCAAACTCTTTCTTCTTTCTCTCTTACCTCACACCTTCACTCTCCTCCTCTGCCTCGTCATTTTCAGAAGTGAGAAATCAAAATGGATCAATTCATCCCCAAGAAAAAATCCCACAATATTGTCACTTATATTTTCCAGTCCCGTTATCTAATCCTGAGCGAAAGCTCGGTATTTAGCGGTATGTTAAGCGATACTAGCAAGAAAAGGCAAGCGAGTAGTCTGGGGTTTGCATGTTCTTGAAGATCTGTGCATAACAGGTGCTGGGTTTGTGAGTTTAATTGATTTGTGCATGTCGAAAGGTTGAGGTTGATGCTGTGGCCGCGGTGGCTGGTGGATTTGGATTCCCGGTGGGAGCCATGGGAGAGCAGCAAATCTATAAAAATGTGTTGCCTTTTGTATCTGAAGGTAAAAGGTAGAAGTGCATATAGGGATTTTGTTTCAAATTCGAAATGGATTTGAGAGAGGAATGGGGAAGGAATGTGGGACTTGGAGCAGCGAAGGTGGATAACGAAATTCGCTCAAAATAGACACTCCATTGTCTCATCTTTTTGGCACAAAATTTTATAATGGTGCCATAGGAATTGTGACACAAAGATGAGGTGGCAGAGAGTTTACGAAAAGTTTCACTTTTGAGAGGGGGAGACTAGTTCCATTATATTTTGAATAATGCTAGGAAAACTAAATTTGTAAATTAAATAATGTGTCACAAATAAAAAATAAGCACGTTTATCAACGTTTAAATAATAATTAAATCTTTAACTTCTATGTCATGTAGTTGACAAAATTTAGTATCCCTAACGTTACTTTTATATTTTTTGTTTAACTTCAAGTGGGAGGGGTTGGGTTGGACTAGTAACAATGTGATTTAAATTTGTCACTTAGCGAGAATTGAATCTTAGACTTCTTATTTACAGATGAAGAAAAATACTAATACAATATAAAATTGTGTGGAATATTTCCTGCATGGAAAGAAAAACAAATTTGAAATGCACATGGTCAAAATTGGTCAATCCATATTTAATCCCAGTGAAAATTTGCATTTCCCGCTCCACACAAATAGAGAAGCACAAAAGAACCACCTGAATCTAAACATAACCATCCAACCGTCCAAATATTTTAAAACAAGCGGCCACAGATTGCGATCCGCGTGACTCCCTCTCATTGGCTCTAGTTCTCCCAAAGCGGCGAACCCCCCTCTATAAACCTAGAAACTCCCCAATCGTCTCATCCCGCTAAATCCTTACTTCATTCACTTCGCAAATACTTAGACTCTCTCTCTCTCTCTCATCTGAATCCTCCGCTCTCTGAATCCATGGCTGGAAGAGGAAAATCAATCGGCTCCGGTGCCGCCAAGAAGGCCACATCTCGGAGCAGCAAGGCCGGTCTCCAGTTCCCCGTCGGCCGTATCGCACGGTTCCTGAAAGCCGGCAAGTACGCCGAGCGTGTGGGCGCCGGCGCCCCTGTCTACCTCGCCGCCGTCCTTGAATACCTCGCTGCCGAGGTCAATTTCTCAATCTAAACCTTAATTGCTCTTCAATTTGCATCTTTATTATTTTTCTTTTTTCAAAACCTTGATTTGTAGGATAAAAGTTGATTTTTCTTAAATTTTTATTTGTTTAGGTTTTGGAATTGGCTGGAAACGCTGCACGTGACAACAAGAAGACGAGGATTGTGCCGAGGCACATCCAGCTGGCCGTCAGGAACGACGAGGAGCTCAGCAAGCTGCTTGGCTCCGTCACCATCGCCAACGGCGGCGTTATGCCCAACATCCACAACACGCTTCTCCCCAAGAAAACTGGCACCGGCAAATCTGGCCCCGTCGAAGACTAGAATTTGAGCTTCGATTAATTCCCTTTTGTAAAAATAGAGGACAAAAATGGAGATTAGTGTGGTTTAGATTAGGTTAGCTTCGCAGTTTTTGGGTTGTTTTGGTGATTTTAATATTCAATCTACTCGAAAGAAGTGAAATTCTGGGTCCGATTTGTTGTTCATTAAATTCAATCTCCGCTTTGAAATTTTAAATTTAATGGTTGCAAATCAAGAAACAAAATTGACATGAATTTCGAATTGGTGTTTTGGGAAATTTGAAAACTTCTGGTTGATTGAGCAGTTTTTCAAGTGGATCTGTGCTTTTATATTCTATCTACTGGATAAGATTTTACAGTCCAATCTGTTCTTCATATAATTTGTAACTTTGAAAAATATTACAAGTTGGAGCGTTCAGAATCGGATTTGTGTAGTGTAGATGGAGAATGCAGAATCGGATTTGTGTAGGATAACTGGAACGATTCAGCGAAGGAGAAAACAAGAGTGCGAAAATCAAAATCTGTTCGGAAATTCGTGAGCATTTTGACAATTAAGCTGGAAGTTCAGTTGGGTTGCTGTGTATTTGTGGTTTGGGTTTCCCTTCTTTGATGTAGGCTTTGGCAGAGACGTAATATGCAATGATGAACAATCCATGGAAGAAGCATAAGATCCCTCCTATCGACAGAATCCGGCGGTGCGATAACCCGCACGATTTTCTCGACTTTGAGTTTAACATCGTCCCGGTAATCAGCAGTGAAAGTGCTGCCGCCAATGTTATCCTGCAGAATATAGATTTTAGACTTGTGCTGAATTGCTAATCATGATTAGAAAGTTAATTAATGTTTGTAATTACCATGATAAGATGAGGAAAGCAATTGCTAGTTGCTTATTTGCTGTGGTTTCTTGGTTATCTCGTCTGGACCTTATGCAGATGCATCCGCCAAGCAAGTTGCCTACTACGTGTGCGACTGCTAGGATCACAACAGCAGCTAACCCTAGTTTGAAGGCTTGGTAACTTGCGTCTTTGCACTCAAATATCCCCACCTTCAAATGGTGCACCTGTTTTTTACATGCCAAGAAATTTCCATCTATAGATTAGTTATTGAAATCTAGGTCATTGTTCGGCTCGTTACATGTGCCATCGTTAACTCGTTATAATCAAGGAAATGGAAGTTTATGCATACGTGTCAAAGAGTGATTTGTCTGCAATGAAGAATGACTGGATTACCTTGTTTTGAGCAATCTCAGCTTGAATCCCAAGTATTCCGGCCACGACGTCCATAATCAAGAGCGGGACGCAGACGAGAGGAGTCATGTTTTTAACCATCTTTGCCGGGTTGGTTGAAGGAGGAGGAGGAGAAGGAGGATGAGAGGCTGTCTATCTGACAGATTAGGAGGGGAAATTAGGTGTGGTTTTTGGGTAAAAGCTTCTTGTCTTCACAGTTCCTACTTATGCCTGTTGTTATTCTTTGCTTTTTGAATTTCGGCTTCCTTCCATGGGGAGCAAGGAAAGCAGAGTATCATTCCAATGCAATTCGGTTCGGGAATGGGAATGGGAGATTAACTTTGATGCTTACGTGTATGACAGCTGAGAAGAATCACATTCTTCAAATTATTCCTTCAAATCCATAAGCTCCTTTGTCCAGGAATCATATGGTCATTTTTTGGGAGATTAGAGTGGCTAGGGTAGTGCTTTTGCGTTTTTGCACCCAAGTTTGATCCTATTTTTCCGAAGATTCGAGCGACTAGGGCAGTGCAATCACCTGTTTTGAATTGATGTCGATCTCCTTTCTTGTACATTAGAGTGGCCAGGGCAGTGTTTATGCCTTGGATTCCTTCTTTTGTAGATTAGAGTGGCTCCGCAACTTTTTGTATCCAAGTAATTTCCATGTATATGTATTTGTATGGTGTTATTAGTGGCATTGACTCACTGTCCTGTTATGATTTCCTCAGGAAGGTAAGAGCTTGGGGTTTGACACGATCGAGCTGAATGAGGGATCTCTTGAACTTCCCGAAGAAACTCTTCTGAGATTCGTTCGCTTGATTAAGATAGGTGGTCTGAAAGTGAAGTCACAGTTTGCGATCAGGTTTAACAAGTCTGACATACCTGTAGGTGACAGAGCATTTGGAGCCTATGCTATCTCGAGCCCACGATATGGTATGCTGTGCAATCTTTCCTGAAACAATTAGTGATTGATATGTTCGCCTTGATACCTAGATATTGTCGGAAGATCCGCATAGAAATTGTAGATTTTCTTATTGGGGCATTTAATAGCTCCAAGCTTAAAGAACTTAATCGCCACTCTTCGTTCTTTTGTTCAGCTGTTATGCGAAGGTAGGTTCGTTTTTGCAAACAAATAGCATAGCATGATAGCACAAAGGACTAAATAGGAGGAAGAAAAGGGCTTCAACCTTAAGTAAAGAAATGTAGAATGTCAGTTTAATGGCATGAAATCATCAAATCTGTCTGGTGTATGTAATTTCGATATGTGTTTCGCTTTGATCACCAAGCTGCATGATACCATGAATAGGAATTGACCAAGTTGTGAAAGGAAAACCATGTTGGTCCTATGTTTGTGATGACCCTGTGCCCCCAAGTGTGTGTTTACTGATATTACTCCGCTTCGATGAAAATTTGTGCAGTCATTTTCTGAGACTGATGATTTTTTCTTCTTGCATTCATCTTTCCGATTATTGCTTTTCAACTGTGATGTTAACATCTTCTTGCCGCGTGCTCTGATCATATTACACGAAAGATGGTGCTGCATTAAGAGCACCTGTATGTTTACTGGTTATATACTTATGAACAAGATTGTTGTCTTTGTTTAGAATATGTTGAAGACGTTGATCTTCTGATTACAAGGGCTGAGAGATGCTTAGAAGCTGGGGCCGTTACGAGAACGAACGACGCTGATGATGTCTGTAAACACGCTGGCTCGATGCATGCAGACATAATCGCAAAGGTCATTGGGCGCCTTGGTGCGGAGAAGACCGTGTTCGAAGCATCAAATCCGAGAACATCAGAGTGGTTCATTAAACAATATGGTCTTCTCCAAGAAAAACTACGCAGTGTTGAGTTGATTTTTAAAATAGACCATGAAGTTCTAATTTCTCGCATTGTAAGACAAAACGAGATCTTCTCCAGATCTTTTTCATCAAGGTCAACGGATCAAGTGATTCGAGCTTTTCAAATTTCTTTCAACGGCTCACCTGTTATGACCCTTAAAAGCTGTGATAATTTTTTGCCGTTGGATGAAATTTTGAAGATTAGGATCACTTGATCCGATGGCCTTGATAGAAGAGATCTAGAGATGATCTCTTTCCTTGTAAGACAAAGTTTTAAAATTGTACACATTAGCCCATTTAAGAGTATTTTCAAAAGAGATGTCAAAATTTAAACATAAAATTTGGATTTGACAGCGTATGTTTTTCTTTCCATCCGATACATCAATTAAATTATTATAATAAATGTTTTAAAACACTCTCCAAAAATATAATTAATTAAATTCATTTATAATTAATTACAAAAATTTGAAGCTACTTTCAATTTTGACCGTAAGTGAGGGCTAACAATCTATGTCATATTACATCAAATTTGGTTTTTTGATTGAAAAATATTGGTGCTACTATTTTTTACATCTCATTTGAAAATCCTCCAAGAATTTTAAGTTCACCATGTTATCAATTTAATAAAATATTATACAATCAATCAGGTCAAAAACATAAATTAATACAATTTTAATACTTTAAGGTTGAATACGAGAAAAATGAAACCCTGTGACATTTTGTTAATCATTCTGAATTTAAAAGGTGTAAAACATAATTATATTTTTTCTTAAGAGAAAAAATGTATAAAAACATTATTTCACCTGCCCTTTTGGGGTAGGTGCGATACTTTGAGGGGAAGATGGACTGCTAGTGTGATTGCACGTTTCAGAATGTTAGTTCATCTCAACCTGGAAGATGGAAAAACGACGAGAAATTTTCTTCAGTTATCAGAATACGGAATGATGCATCATGTATTTTTACGTAAATGATGGAAAAATTTATTTTTTAAATTATTAACTTTTTAACACATATATCTTATTATTTGTATAATAACACATGATGTATCACTCTATATGCCATGACATTGAAAAATCTCTCACAAACGACCGAGTTACCGACAGTGTTTAGCCTGGGACATGACCACTCACAGTTTCCATGTTTCGTTGAACTCTAGGTTTTCCCGTATGGAAATTTTTTAATTGTGACGGGTACACAAGTGGTATATTATGTGTTTCAATATAAGTGATGATAAATTTTATTTTTAAGTTATTAACTTTTTAGCACACATATCCCATAATTTGTATAATAACACGTGATGTATCATTCCGTGTACCGGTCACACTGAAAAATCTATGGTACATTGTTGAGAGATTTTTCAATGTGATCGGTACACGAGTTGTTACATCATGTGTCACTATACAAATGGTAAAATATATGTGTTAAAAAGTTAATAACCTAAAAAACGAATTTTTTTACCGTAAAAACATTTAATGTACCCCGTGTTTCCATCCCAATTAAAATTTTCTCGTAGTTTGTCATTGTTATGTCGAAAAACTCCTTTGACCTCTTCACCGAAAAAAAAAAACTCCTGGGGCGATATTTACGACAGAAGGACCGAAATTGTTGGTGGTGCCTAGATCATCACGTGCTCACCTTCTTCCTCTTCCGATCGGATTAGATGAACTTCTGCAAAAACAGCGAAAACTCCTCCGCGGTCTATTTAACCAGTAAAGCCCCCATTACACAAAACAGAAAACACCATTCCCATAATTCCGAGCCACCTTTCCGGTTCAAACTTTGATACAGGAAGTGGAAGCCATGGCCACCCAACAACCCATCTCAAAGAAGACGGCTTGCGTCGTCGGCGGCACCGGGTTCGTGGCGTCTCTGCTGGTCAAGCTGCTGCTCCAGAAGGGCTACGCCGTCAGAACCACCGTCAGAGACCCAGGTCAAACTCCCTCTTCCCCTTCTTTTTCTCCGACGATATTTTACACTACTTCAGTACAAGCTGCTGCCCCACTTTCAGTCCTCCTGCTTAGGCTGTTCTGTGTAGCTATGATCTAGCTTCCTTCCATCTCCATGCGTTGACCGTCACACTGAAAAATTTCTCATTTTTCTCGTTTCTGAAGAAAAAGAATTCAAACTTCAAAACGCCGTACTTGTGATGTAATGACTGACTCCAATATGACCATTAGGCTAGACGTGTTAGTAACAAGATAAGGTAAAAGTTCACAGAATGATCTGATTACCGATCTGAATTTACTGTTGGACTACAAAGAGGCCTAGGTAATTTTGTAGGTTATCAGTAAATTTTGGGAACAATCTGAACTTTGGTATCAGTAAAATTCTTGTTTTACTGTGCTGGCCATGAATTGGTTTTCATTTTTTGATACAATTGGGTGCAGACAATCACAAGAAGGTCTCTCACCTCACAGCACTACAAGAGTTGGGTGAGCTAGAGATTTTAGCAGGAGATCTAACTGATGAAGGGTGCTTCGATGCTCCGATAGCAGGTTGTAATCTTGTTTTCCACGTTGCAACCCCTGTCAACTTTGCCTCAGAGGACCCTGAGGTACGGATTTATGAAAATTTCTTGATTAAATGTTGCATTCTATATAGCTGATGTAGCTTTAAGTATTGTGCTAATAATGTCATTGTCAATGAGCAGAACGACATGATCAAACCGGCAGTCCAAGGGGTACTAAACGTTCTGAAATCGTGTGTGAAAGCCCAAACAGTTAAGCGCGTTGTTTTGACATCATCAGCTGCTACAGTTTCGATCAATACACTTGAGGGAACAGGTTTGGTCATGGACGAAAAAGATTGGAGTGATTTGGAGTTCTTGACTACTGTAAAGCCACCCACTTGGGTAAATCACCAAATCCTTTGTGTCTAAGCTTTTGTCTTCTGTATGTAATGCTCAAGCTAAGACAATGGGGCTATTGTATAGAAATTCGCCTAGGAAAGCAACACTGATTAAACGAGAGTTTTTTCTCAAATTTCTCAACTTTTCAGGGGTACCCTGCCTCCAAGACACTAGCTGAGAAGGAAGCTTGGAAATTCGCCGAAGAGAACAACATTGACCTCATCACTGTGATCCCTTCTCTTATGGCTGGTCCTTCTCTCACTCCAGACGTCCCCAGCAGTATTGGCCTTGCCATGTCTTTAATCACAGGTTTGAAGCTGGAAGCTAGAACAATGAACTACTACTAGCACTATATCTCCGATACACATGGTGTTCTGATGGTTTCTCGTACTGTATTACAGGAAATGATTTCCTCATAAATATGGCCTTGAAAGGTATGCAAATGCTATCAGGTTCGATATCCATTTCACATGTGGAGGATGTCTGCCGGGCGCATGTATTTTTGGCTGAGAAGGAATCTGCTTCTGGTCGGTACATTTGCTGTGCTGCCAACACCAGCGTTCCTGAGCTTGCTAAGTTCCTCAACAAAAGATACCCCCAGTACAATGTCCCCACTGAGTAAGCCCGTAATCCTAGTATTCGAAAACCTAGATTTCTTAATTCCTGTTTTTGATGATGAGTAGTGTGTTTAGATTTATCTACCACGAGTTTTTTTTGTTCCATAGTTTTAAGTACTAGTACTTCTACCAAGAAGATTCTGATTAAGGTTTGGAACTTAAAGTAGGCAAGTTGCATTGATTGTTCAAAGGGTTTAGACCACCAGCTCAACTGGCTAGTGTACAATTTTGGACGGTTTTCTCATTCTCCGTTGCAATTGCAGGTTTGGAGATTTTCCTTCCAAGGCCAAATTGATCATCTCTTCGGAGAAGCTTATCAAGGAGGGGTTCGATTTTAAGTATGGCATCGAAGAAATATATGACCAAACTGTGGAGTACTTCAAGGCCAAGGGGTTGCTGCAGAACTAGAAAAACTGAGTCTTACTGGCTCATGATCCTCCTGCTATATGGATCACAACATGTGTCTAATCCGCGTGTATCTAGCTATCTAGCTATCTATCTATCGTCTGGCTTACCATATGTTCTTTGTTCTCTTGTTAAAAAGCATCTTAATTTGCTGAGTTTGGTAAATGGTAATAAAATCGAGCAACGACAACAAAGTAACAGCGGCTTCTTGTTGCTTTCTGATGAGAATTAGATGCTTGCCTTTCTGCTGAACCACAAGAATGGTATACAATTATCATCTCTGACCGTCGAGATGATGATGTATCAAACACATGTGGTTCCCTTTATACTGGCAAACTCGTGTTTTCCTTTTTCAATCCTGCACTATGGAAAAGGTGCTCCCACCGAGTAATTACGACATGTTTACTTATGTGGAATGATAAAGTTAATCTACAGGATTGTTCTCCGAAAAGAAAATAAAATCTCAAAGTACTTATGTGGAATGATAAAGTTAATCTACAAGATTAACTTTGACGCTTACGTGTATGACAGCTGAGAAGAATCACATTCTTCAAATTATTCTTTTAAATCCATAAGCTCCTTTGTCCAGGAATCAAATGGTTATTTTTTGGGAGATTAGAGTGGCCAGGGTAGTGCTTTTGCGTTTTTGCACCCAAGTTTGATCCAAATTTTCCGAAGATTCGAGCGACTAGGGCAGTGCAATCACCTGTTTTGAATTGATGTCGATCTCCTTTCTTGTACATTAGAGTGGCCAGGGCAGTGGTTATGCCTTGGATCCCTTCTTTTGTAGATTAGAGTGGCTCCGCGACTTTTTGTATCCAAGTAATTTCCATGTGTATGTATTTGTATGGTGTTATTAGTGGCATTGATTCACTGTCCTGTTATGATTTCCTCAGGAATGTAAGAGCTTGGGGTTTGACACAATCAAGCTGAATGAGGGATCTCTTGAACTTCCCGAAGAAACTCTTCTGAGATTCGTTTGCTTGATATTACCTATCATTTTCCTTGGGTGAACTCGTTGGAAAGAAAACATATATATACATGTGTGTCATTAGATTTTCAAGTTCCACCTGTCATACATGCAAGACGGCTATACTTGTGAATAAGCCACCTAACGTGCATTGGTTCCAGGGAGTTCCCTCATTTCCGCAAACTCTCTCTCTAGCACAGTGGCAAACTAGCCACCATCACCACCATTTCCTTGAGTAATTTAACCTCAAAACCTTATATGTCGAATCAATGGAGCATGTGGAACGCAACTATGGTCTTGCATGCACCATTGGTGCATTGTGAGACATAGTGCCGTCGAAGCAGACAATCGAAGCTTTCAAATCCAATCTTGGCGACAAACTCTGATGAGAAACCGTTGAATTCAAAGTCCGAGAGAAAGAAGAAGAAGATGCGCAGGAGGTGGAGTGGTCGAAGGTCGGGGATCGAGTGTGGCGGGGTGTTAGTGGAGACAAAGCTGGGGAATGAAACGTCCGAATTGATTTTTTTTTTTTTTTTAATTTTATAAATTTTTTATTAGTTTTTTTTAATTTTAATTTTTTGTTGGATTTTTTATTAATTTTTTACATTTTTTTTATTAATATTTTATATTTTTATTAATTTTGTAACGTGACCAATGTTAGTGTTACCAAGATGTCAGCCTTGCATCACTTGATCCTAGAGCTCTCGGGCCATTAATTCGAGCTGGGCCTCTCACTCGGCCCCCCATCTGCCCAATCACCCTCTGCGCTGAAGCATGCAGCTCTGTCTATAGGGTTGGTGAAGTCGCCAGTCCATGGGAATAATTGTCCCGATGGAGTTGCTCTTACGTCGACATACTCCTTTGACCTCTTCACCAAAAAACAAAAACTCCATTGACCTGGGCCGATATTTACGACGGAAGGACCCAAATTGTGGTGCCTGGATCACCACGTGCTCACCTTCGTCCTCTTCCGATCGGATTAGATGAACTTCTGCAACAACAGCGACAACGCGTCCACGGTCTATTTAACCAGTAAAGCCCCCATTACACAAAACAGAAAACACCATTCCCATAATACACAAAACAGAAAACACCATTCCCATAATTCCGAGCCACCTTTCCAGTTCAAACTTTGATAGAGGAAGTGGAAGCCATGGCCACCCAACAACCCATCTCAAAGAAGACGGCTTGCGTCGTCGGCGGCACCGGGTTCGTGGCGTCTCTGCTGGTCAAGCTGCTACTCCAGAAGGGCTACGCCGTCAGAACCACCGTCAGAGACCCAGGTCAGACTCCGTCTCTTCCTCTTTTTTTTCTCCGACGATATTTTAAACTACTTCTGTACAAGCTGCTGCCCCACTTTCAGTCCGCCTGTTTAGGCTGTTCTGTGTAACTATGAACTAGCTTCATTCCATCTCCATGCGTAGGACCGTCACGCTAAAAAATTTCTCATTTTTCTCGTTTCTGAAGAAAAAGAATTCAAACTTCAAAACGCCCTACTTGTGATGTAATGACTGACTCCAATATGACCATTAGGCTAGAGGTGTTAGTAACAAGATAAGGTAAAAGTTCACAGAATGATCTAATTACCTATCTGAATTTACTGTTGGACTACAAAGAGGCCTAGGTAATTTTGTAGGTTATCGGTAAGTTTTTAGAACAACCTGAACTTTGGTATCAGTAAAATTCTTGTTTTACTGTGCTGGCCATGAATTGGTTTTCATTTTTTGATACAATTGGGTGCAGACAATCAGAAGAAGGTTTCCCACGTCACAGCACTACAAGAGTTGGGTGAGCTAGAGATTTTAGCAGGAGATCTGACTGATGAAGGGAGCTTCGATGCTCCGATAGCAGGTTGTGATCTTGTTTTCCATGTTGCAACCCCTGTCAACTTTGCCTCAGAGGACCCTGAGGTACGGATTTATGATAATTTCTTGATTAAATGTTGCATTCTGTAGAGCTCATGTAGCTTAAGTATTGTGCTAATAATGTCACCGTCAATGAGCAGAACGACATGATCAAACCGGCAATCCAAGGGGTACTAAACGTTCTGAAATCGTGTGTGAAAGCCCAAACAGTTAAGCGTGTTGTTTTGACATCATCAGCTGCTACAGTTTCGATCAATACACTTGAGGGAACAGGTTTGGTCATGGACGAAAAGGATTGGAGTGATTTGGAGTTCTTGACTACTGTAAAGCCACCCACTTGGGTAAATCATCAAATCCTTTGTGTCTAAGCTTTTATCTTCTGTATGTAATGCTCAAGCTAAGACAATGAGGCTATTGTTTAGAAATTCGCCAAGGAAAGCAACATTGATTAAACGAGAGTTTTTTCTCAAATTTCTCGACTTTTCAGGGGTACCTTGCCTCCAAGACACAAGCTGAGAAGACAGCTTGGAAATTCGCCGAAGAGAACAACATTGATCTCATCACTGTGATCCCTTCTCTTATGGCCGGTCCTTCTCTCACTCCAGACGTCCCTCACAGTAACATCCTTGCCATGTCCTTAATCACAGGTTTGAAGTGGGAACAATGAACTATGAACTACTACTTGCACTATATCTCCGATACACATGGTGTTCTGATGTTATCTCTTACTGTTTTACAGGAAATGATTTCCTCATAAATATGGCCTTGAAAGGTGTGCAAATGCTATCAGGTTCAATACCCATTTCACATGTGGAGGATGTCTGCCGGGCGCATATATTTTTGGCTGAGAAGGAATCTGCTTCTGGTCAACACCAGCGTTCCTGAGCTTGCTCAGTTCCTCAACAAAAGATACCCCCAGTACAAAGTCCCCACTGAGTAAGCCCGTAATCCTAGTATTCGAAAACCTAGATTTCTTAATTCCTGTTTTTGATGATGAGTAGTGTTTAGATTCATCTACCCCGAGTTTTTTTTGTTTCATAGTTTTAAGTACTAGTACTTCTACCAAGAAGATTCTGATTAAGGTTTGGAACTTAAAGTAGGCAAGTTGCATTGATTGTTCAAAGGGTTTAGACCACCAGCTCAACTGGCTAGTGTACAATTTTGGATGGTTTTCTCATTCTCCATTGCAATTGCAGGTTTGGAGATTTTCCGTCCAAGGCCAAATTGATCATCTCTTCGGAGAAGCTTATCAAGGAGGGGTTCGTTTTTAAGTATGGCATCGAAGAAATATATGACCAAACTGTGGAGTACTTCAAGGCCAAGGGGTTGCTGCATAACTAGAAAAACTGAGTCTCACTGGCTCATGATCCTCCTGTTATATGGATCACAACATGTGTCTAATCCGCGTGTATCTAGCTAGCTAGCTATCTATCTATCATCTGGCTTACCATATGTTTTTTGTTATCTTGTTAAAAAGCATCTTAATTTTCTGAGTTCGGTAAATGGTAATAAAATCGAGCAGCGACAACAAAGTAACAGCGGCTTCTTGTTGCTTTCTGATGAGAATTAGATGCTTGCTTTTCTGCTAAACCACAAGAATGGTGTACAATTATCATCTCTGACTGTCGAGATGATGATGTATCAAATACATGTGGTTCCCTTTATACTGGCAAACTTGTGTTTTCCTTTTTCAATCCTTTTCTATGGAAAAGGTGCTCCCACTGAGTAATTACGACATGTTTACTTACGTGGAATGATAAAGTTATTCTACAGGATTGTTCTCCGAAAGGAAAACAAAATATCAAAATAATTAACAACGAAAATTAAAATCACAAAGTAAGCGGATTGAAAGCGAAAAGAAAATAAAAGACAAAGAAGAATAAGCATGAACAAGTTCGATGTACAATTTTAAGACTTGAGATTATGAGTTTGGTAACAACTTGTCCCCCTCAACGTTCAATCAAAACATCTTCATTCTCCAGCAGATCTATTTCAATGAAAGTTTCTTCGGTTGCAGGAGTTGAGCAATGCGTGTAGTTCCCCGTGTTATGCCTCTTTGTCAAAATCAACGATAATGTCTGTACAGTGTCCCTCATCGAAGGCCGGTTCCTGGAGACACTACTCACGCATTTGTACGCAAGGTCAGAAACGTTAGAGAGTTGTTCTGCGTTGAAATTTCCATCAAGGCGGGGATCCACAATCTCTTGCCACCGCAGTTTATCCTCCGTGTCAATAGCAGCCTAGAAATCGGCATGAATAGTCATACAATGCGAATCTTATATCGTTACTTATAGTTTTTGAAAAGGAGAGAGAATTCTTACAAGTTCCACATATTCCATGAGACCCTGCTGCGGATTCCTGCCTGTAATAAGTTCAAAGAGCAGCACTCCAAAACTATAAACATCGCATTTCTTCATATACATCTTCGTCAACACATACTCAGGATCGACATATCCCAATGTCCCCCTGATATTTGACGAACGAGTTTCGTTCTTTTCTTGTCTTGAAAGCCCGAAATCAGCAACCTGTTTAATTGTTAAGAGTAATTAACCTCATCGGCACACTTCCAAAAACAGGAGAGATTTCAGAAACCAAAAACGTTCTGCGCGAGTCACATACCCTAGCCCTCATCAACCGATCAAGCAGTATGTTCGAAGACTTGATGTCGCGATGCACAACGGGAGGAACGGCCTGTAATAAGAAGGAGAATGGAGATGGATAAGTACTTAAGTAGGCAGTTCCAAATCAGTGGTGTTGATTTGCAGGAAACTGATATGAAAAGCAAACCCCATAATGCAGGTATTCCAATCCCCTTGCAATGTCAAGAGCTATGTCAACTCTCAAATCCCAGCTCAATGGCTTCTGATTCTCATCTGCATTTCCAAATGAATCTTAAACCGAGATATGAACAAATAGAGCCGGTTATGAACTTTTAATTAAAATTATAACTTGAAGGTGAAGGATCGATACTAAACCAAGTGAGCACTAAACTCTGGTTTATGTACAGTTACCGCGTGTTTAGTGTCCCATCGGTTTTTATTTTCTATTTGCGGTTAGTAATCGGTTATACTTGGGCATATTTCTTGAAATTATTCGAGAGGCTCTAAACGATAAAGGATGTGTCTATTCGTGTTAGGAAATCAAATAAACCGGTGCGTTGCGGGATGAAAAATCTAGGGTTTTGTGAGAGTTGTTACCATGCAAATGAGAAAACAGACTGCCGTTGCTCATGTACTTATAAAGAAGCATATGTTGCTCAACTTCTGCAATATATCCGACCAAGTTGACAAGGTTCTTGTGGTGTAGTCTTCCAAGTAACAGAACCTGAACGCACATGTGTGCACATGCGTAATGAATGTTAGAAGATTTTACAATGCAATTAATCGAAGTATGGATATGTCGGTATATTTGACTGCTAGATTTACATAGTTGGATTTTAACGGCTTAATATAGCCATTCAAACACCGGTGCATCTTGCACCAATGCATCCCATCAATATCTTGGTGTTATGAATGTATGAATTTACCTCAGTCAAAAACTCGCTCTGGCCTTGGGTGGAATTTGAAGCAAGAACTTTGACGGCAAAAGTGTCACCAGTGCTCATTTGGGCTTTGTAGACCGGTCCAAAAGCTCCTTGCCCAATCGTTGTTGTGAAGTTATAAGTTGCCTCTTGAATATCTCTGCCAAAACAAACAAAAAAATCTGATAAATACTTTTCCACAAATAAAAGGTAAATTGTGAGATTGGCTTCTGAATTTATACTCGTGTTTCACTTTGGTTTTTTGATTCAATGTTTACTTGTTAAGTACGAAAAAAAAGTTGAAAATCATAGAAATAAGCACTTGGCGAAGGATGAAAATGTTGATCAACTAGGGGAGGGGAGTGTAATCGGTCCAGCTCATGGTTTAGAGCCACTAAATATTTCAGTCTAATTATGTTCTTCTTTACTTGTATGTAAGTTCGAATTTCATAGATAACGAGTGCAATACCAAATTATTATGACATATTTTTCTCATATTTGTACCTGTTGAATAATGTCCATCAAATTCTATGGTTTATAATTGCCTTACATAGAGATATTTTGAATGCAAACACTTATACTGATTGAGATGTTATTAATCAAGACGCAGCAAATTGGCTACCATGCGTTCGTCTGCAGTGCAGGAGAAATTGTTAGTTGTGACGGGAACACGGATGATACATCATGTGTTTTTATGCAAGTGGTGAAAATTTTTAAGTTATTAATCTTTTAACACACATAACCCACCATTTTATATAGGAACATGTGATATACCACCTCATGTGACGGTCACAATGAAAAATCTCTCGTGGTGTAGTAAGGCACCACCCCGGAAAGATTTTTCAGTGTGACCGTCACACGAGATGGTATACCACATGTATCTATATAAATGGTGGGTTATGTGTGTTAAAAGGTTAATAACTTAAAAATTAAAATTTTCCATCACTTGCATAAAAACACGTGGTATACCATCCGTATTCTCGTCACAACTAAAAATTTCTCACCACCCCGTTGTGCCAGTAGTCATTTCCGACATGTCAGCTTAGTATTGAGACACGTGACTGTTAAAATAAATTAAACAAAAAAAAAAAAAAAAAACCTTTATTGAAGGACCAAAGTAAAACATGCGTGCAAATTCAGGACCCACGTCCGTAAACAACCAGACATAACAAATTTCAGAATACATACAGAATATACATGTTTACAAACATACATACCTGAAAGAATACTTGGGAATACCGCAAGCGGACACGAGGCTCTTCCGCCGGAGTCCCTCCAGCCACATGGGCATGTTGTTCCACTCCGAATTCCTGGGGGAGTCCTGCCCGAACTTCGAGAGCTCGGAGACGGTGGTGGTGCTGCTGGAGGAGTCAGCGCCACCGTTACTCACTCCTTTGCCCGCGACTGACGCTGCCGCCATCTCTTTCTGGGCCGAAATGGACTTCTGTGATTGTATCCGCCTACACCTCCCCCGACGGATTCTGGCGCAGCAGAGCGCCGCCATCCCCACCAACAATCCCAATGCGAACCCCGTCGCAATGCCGATCACCAAATCCCACGTGATCGACTTCGACTCCATTGTTTGATCAAACGACCCGCAAAACCACGGCGTGCCGGTGAGTGAGTGACTGGCTGGAGTACGAAGACGAAAGCTCAGCAAGTTTTTTATTTTTTGACGTCGTTTTAAAGAGGAAGAATGTGTGGTCGTTTAATGGTGGACATCGAGGGTAAAACCCAGAAGGGGTAAGTTTGGTGTCTAATTGTGAATGGCTCTCTAATAGATTGAAAATCTATTTAAATTAGAATCTAATTATTATTATCACATTTACTAATTAACCACATTATTTAAATTTTTAGAAGCGACAATCACATTGTTACTGAGCGCATTATCTATATATATATATATATATATATATATATATATATATATATATATATAATTAAGAAAAATGCAAGAACTTTTTGAAGAAAAAAAACTTAATGTGCTTCATCTTAAAACACTTATAACTTTTTTTTTTTCTGCTAAACATGTTCATAATCGCTTTAACAAAATACTCTTAATTATATATACACACCACAAAAGGACTGAAAATCATGTTCATGGGATGTGGATTGTGATTTTAATTTATTCTGCTTTTGGATGAATACCATATAAACAGAGATATTCTCATAAAAATCTCGTTGATGGAGGCATTCTTTTCATTTTATATTAAATACCATGATTGAAGAGCATTCTCAAAGTTTTGCATACATGCAAATCGCAAGGGGATAGGATTTAAGAATTTTGGCTATAATTTAATTTACTGGAAAAATGATTTTATCTTCTGAATTTTTTTTTTCTCCAATTAGAATTCAGCATAATTAATTTTTCTGACTAAAATCCAAGGACTAGATCTGACTAAGCAAAATACTTTTAACAAATTGATATTCAAGATACGAGGAGGAGGATCAAAATTGAGTGCAAAGGGACGATATGCAGACAAAACTAACTTACCTAATTTATATAGGATAATACTTGCATTCTTCTATGTGGGGATTAGAGGTGCCAAACAGGCCACGTGGGCTTGAGCAGTGCTAGGGTTGGCCCACTTAATAAACGAATTGTACTTGGGGCAAACCACTTAATAGAACATTAAGGCCAATCCCGCTCGGGATTGGGCTGGTTCATTAAACAGACCGACTTAAACAAAACAAACTTTAATTATTTCAAAATTTGAAAAAACTTATTTGAACATGTTATTAAGATAAATATAACTAATATTAAGTCACACTAATTTTAAAATGTATATTTACAACAAAAATACTATTCTTACTATCTAATTGTATCATCTCTAATAGAGATGATATCCATATATGTTGGTAGAGTCAACCTCTATTACAAAAATAATACAATTAATAATATAATTAGATGATAAGTGTAACATTACGAGCATAACCGCATGCACTGGCCATGACGGGCCCAACCAATGGTAACTGTTTACAACTTTAGCATCTCTCCAACTTCATTAGTTTTGTTGTCTTGTTTGTATATTTAAATATAATTTACTATTTATATATTTTAAAAACATTTTGAGGAAAAAAAAAAAAAAAAAAAAAGAGGGAATATCTTATAGTAGATTGCATAGGTCGGTCAATGATCGGACGGCCAGGACCAGCATCAGGGGAAAGACACTATCATCATCAAATGGAGAGCCCAACAAGCACTACGGACGGGAAAGAACGCAAGTGGTGAAATAGTTGTTCCGAGAGAAGCAGAGAGGCGATCTTTCAAGGTTCCCAAGCTTTTTCCCTCTGCTTCTTCTCCTCCAATCCAATCTCTGTCCTCGTCAATCCCAATCTCCCTATCAAAATCTACAAATTGAATCAAAGGGAAGATCTTGAGAGAGAAAGTAGAGAGAGAGGAGGGGGAGAGAAAGATGTCGAAGAAGAAAGTGAGTGGGAATACCATGACGCTCAAGGACTTCCATGGCGGTTCGATTCCCTCTGATCTCCCTCTCCCTTCTGCTCCTGGGGTGTAAGTCCTGTTTACCCTTTTCCCTGATTTTTATATATTTTGTTTTATGGGAAATTATGGAATTGAAAAAGCCTATTGCTTTTGATTCATATCTGTAAATCTCCGATTTTTGGATCTGGGTTTTGTAATTGCTTTGATTTTCGAGTGATGGATTGAAAAACCCTAGTTGATTTTCGCACCAATTTTGGATTTTTTTTGATCTGCAGAGTTGTTAGGCCTACGGATCGTTCAACTTACGACCGACCCACCGCGTGGGGAAATCCTACGGGGCGGGCCGACCATCGTTCTCGACCCCACACGTCTCCAGCCACGAGGCATTTCGATGACAAGACTCCGTTTCTCACTCACTCCGTGCACATTGGCCGGAACTTTGATGAGGACGAGCGCAAGCCACTCGATGGTGGGTCGATGCCACGCCGGACCATCAGCGATGATAGCATTCGGGTTCCCCTGACCCGTGCCGAGCCCAAGCAGGCGTTTGTATCTGCAGGGGTGTCATCCGGCATGCAGGGGCGGGCTTCAGCACCGAAATCACCGAGGATGGCCGTGAGTTCTTACTCAGAGAGGGTTAGCGAGACAGCTCATGTTGGAGGTAATTCGCAGAGCTCAGGTGGCAATGGCGGGCGTGGTGTTGGTGTGGCTTATCCAAATGCATGGACAATGAGGAAGGAGATGGCGGGTATATCTGAGCCGGTGCAATCTTCTGGGTCTGGACAAAGTGCTGTTCAAAAGTTGGCCCATGCCAGTGCACTCGATAAGGTGTCCTCGGGTAGATGGCAATCAAAGCCTTTAATCAATTATCAGACAAATATCGAGGTTGTTAGATCTCCCGAAACAGAGAGTGGATTGCATTCCAAGGGTTCTGGTAGTGATACTTACAAGAGGCCAGATGCGATTGTTGAAAAGGAATATTATGATGCAGCCTTGGCAAGACACGCAGAAAGGGGTCTTCAAATTCATGATGGTGTTCAGCTACCTGTTTACGAGAGTTCTAGGGCTCCGATTAATTCAGATCTTAGAGAAAGGAGGCCAACTGTTTATAACAACAGGGTTCAACCTGCTCCATCTGATGGAAAATTTGGCCTGGCTGACGTGCAGGCCGCAGCATCTTCAGAACCTGTAGAGCGACCCAAGTTGAAGTTACTTCCAAGAACAAAGCCACTGGAGGGTTTGGAAGCTCCAGTTGTTAATGCACAGGTATTGACATGGTTATCAAAGTGTGTTATAGAGATTCTTGGGTCTATGGGGTTCCACCTTGCACTGAATGCACTAAATTCTCATTGTTTGGTTGATTATAGGAGTCCCAGAGGGTGACTGAGTCCGTCCAGGTGGAAACTGTCAATGAAGCGTATGGATATATGAATGCTCCAAAACCTGGGTCAGCAGGCTCTGATGGTGGCAAACTGGCAGTGGACCATCTAAAATTGAATTTAAGGCCCCGATCTCAGCCTCCTGAACACTTGGAACTAAATGCCAAAAGAGACAGGTATGCAATCAATGGTTTTGATTGTGGTTTCCTTTCTAGTCTATCTCTTTTCTTGGTAAAAAAAATAAATTTAGAGGATGAATGCAGTGGCTTAAATATGTGTGAAACAGTAGAGATCTTTTCTCCATAACAATTCAAAAATTTATCTGCTCAAAATAATTGGAGGCTTGATGGTGATTTTAGTATGTTGTATCACTATGTTAATTCAAAAGGTTTTAGTTGTTAATCTTGGGCTGGGAATTTGGTTTGAGGTCTGGGAGCTTGGTTAGGTTCAATTCGTCGTCGTCTGAAATTTGAGCATATTTTGGACGACTTGGATAGTTTTGAGACTTCTCGACTTTGGGTCGTATTTCTGGTCCTATTGCCATTTTTTTTCTTGTAGTAGGCGTAGGGGCCTTTGACCCCTTTCTGGTTCTGTTCTATGGAAATTATGATATTTAGCCCAACAATTAAAAACTAAATGAAATTCTTGGCACAGAATAAAAAGTAAAATTGTTTCAATTTGCTTGTTTAGTTAACCACTAGATATCATATACTCTACTTTGATTACACTTTTTGCTTCATAGAAGTAAATATATTTTCGCGGTTGTTGCTCCAAAAAAGGTTGGCTTGATTTGAGGCCATAATTATTGCTTTTTAGAAGTCTTTAGGCCATTGAACCAATCCCATGGGTTGGTTATGTTATGTACATTTTCTGGATACAGCATAAGTAATGTTTTAACTGTGTTGTGTATATATTTTTATTAAGGGAAAAATTTAAAATCTTGTTTTCCACTTTTGTTCCACAGAATTTGCAATGAAGTCAATATTGTCTCTTATATATGTTTTATTTTCCTGACTTCTAGATGAAGATGTGCACAATTGTTGCTCTCAGAGTCTAGTAATTCTGTTTTGTTTTTTGGTTACATGAATATTTGAACCTAAATCTACTATCCCCAAACCCACCTCCTCTCGCACTATTCTGCTTATGCAATTTGGGTTTGGAGTCCAGCAGCTATTAGAGAAGCATTGATTGAATTTGTAGCATGACAGAAACATTACCCTTCCACTCTTCTTGGTGGCGTTTGCAATAGAATATGCACTTGTTGTTCTTAATATTGGGTCTATACATTGATACTTGCAAGTAACATAAAATGAAATCCGTGATTGATGCAGAGTTGCATTATTTGGTGGTGCTCGCCCACGAGAACTGGTGAGTTTTTAATCCAAGATTTGATATTTCAGTTCCATTTGGTCATGACCATTGCCTAATAGTACTATTGTCTTGATTTAATGCTGGTGGTGGTTTCGTGTCCCATTCCTGAACCTTTTTCTGTTTGTATATCAGGTATTGAAGGAGCGAGGGGTTGATGATGTGATCACCAATCCTGACACAGCTCAGCATTCTGACAAGTAGTGACTTATTCTCTATCTCAGAAATTTTCTGTTATATAAGTTTGGAAATTTGGGTATTTTTACTTACGAACAAATAACTGTTGTTTGAAGGGTTGAACATCAAGTTGCCAGGCCTGATAGAGTTACTGTGCACGCAAATCCTTCTCGCCACAGTGAGAAAGCTGAGAATCATCCTTTTGATCAGAGGACTGGAAAGAAATTTGATAGGAGGGATAATCGGGTAGATGTTGAGAAAATCGATATGCAGAAGAACTGGCGTAATGACAGTAGGAGGAACAATAGAGAGCCTGAGAGACCGCAGCAACAGTCAGAGAGGCCGCCATCACCAGAGACCTGGCGGAAGCCTGAACAGCCAAAACCATCTTCCCCTGATGCTGTTGGCCTGATGCATGGGAAAGCGGCTTCAGCTCTTGAGCTTGCCCAAGCATTTTCCAGATCAGTCTCCGATCCAAAATTAGCTGATCGATTTGCCGGCCAAAGGGGCATTCCTGGCCGCACCCAGCCTTTTTCTCGGCTGATGGGCCCAACTCCAAGGCCTCAGATAAATGGTTACTAAATGCTCGAGTGTTTCTTGCTCCTATTTCGACATCACTTCGTGGTATAGAGATTCAGAGTTTTGCTGGCGAACTTGCTTGTTTCAAGTAGCTGGGACAACAAGCAGGCCGACCAAGCCACATTCGCTTGTTTATTGCCATACAAAATTGGTTGCAATCATCTAGCCCAAGAGGTGTCTTATCTCTACGACTCATCTCATTGTGTTCTCTATTTGTCTTTTCATTTTCGTGGTTCCGATGGCACCATTGTAGAACTGTATTTTCCTTCCCTTAAGTGGAAAAAGAGTGTTCTGTTGCCTACGAGGCCAGTTGTAGCAAGAGTTTACGATACAGATTCTTGGTTTAAGGAGTGTTCCTTTAATTTCATTCCTTCCCTTCCTTTTCCCTTAAAAAGGGTTCGGAGAAGTGTTCATCGACTCTCGTTAGTTTGATAATTTTCAGAAAGTTACTCTGTTAAGCATGTTCTTCTCCTGATTGTAGTCCCGATTTAAAGTAAAAATCGACATCAAGGAACTTGTTAACTGATAGCTTTACACCCGGAGACAATCTGCGATCTCTCTTTTTGTATACACACTTGTCTCAATCTCGCTCGTCAAGTGATTAAAAAGTTGATTTATGTTGCATTCTCTTGGTTTAACCTTCCATGTTGTCTGAAATAACAGCTGAGAACATCGTTTTTGACCAGAGACCAAGTCTTCACTTGCCCGAATTTGTTTTGTGGGCTCCCAGCATCCACTAAAAGAGAGAATTGATGGCGATTTAGGGTAGAAAAAGAAAAGGGCGTAGGACAAGAACAGTGACGAAATTAGCTGCATGAGTCACGGAGAATAAAATAATCAGACTTTGGATCATAAACTTCTACTGCTTTACTTATAAAAAAAGTATGCTTAGTTTGAGAAAATATGTCTTGTAATTGGTTGTATATTTTATTATGTTTATCTCGCTTATTAGGTGCGAAAAAATATACAGAAGAAAATTTACCTTGTAACTGATATTATATATATATATATATATATATATATTATTGTGTTTATCTCGCTTGTCTCAGGAGAGATAGAAACAGTGTACAAAGGTGGATAATTATTCGTTTTCTTGGAAGATTCTCTTGTTTCTTATTATTCCCTCCATTGTCTTTTCACTTCTCTATGATCATTGATGTCATGTGCTAAAAAAAACAGCAGCTTCAAACCCAGCACTTTCAACTATTCTATTTTTTGGGTCAATCTGAAAAGTGAAATGTTTCCCAGACTCCATATGTAATGCTTTTGAGTCAAGATTTTCATTTTCCTGTGTGTTTCTGAAAAATGGGAGGTTGCTGCGATCTTCAAGTAGACGTCAATGGCGAAGAAGTTTTCATGGTTGACACGGTAAATCTTCTTTTCTCCGGCTGTTTGCTCCGTAATCATTCATATCTGCTCAAGTTTGTGAACGAAGACAATCGAGATTTTGTAATTACTTTCAGTTCTTCATTTTTTGTTGGTAATTCTGCTGTTTTAGTTTTATCAATCCTATTTTTCTCCTCCTTTGCAACATGTTCTTAAATTTTGTCGAGCAGTATTCATATCGTCACGCCTGTCACGCTTCGTTATCTTGTTTCTATTCATTTTATCCTCAATAATTTTCACCCAGGTAGTAGTCATGCAGGCCTCGTGAAACGGATATTTCTAATTTCCGCCATTGAATCGCATCGTGTATAGGACCACCCAAAAATTTAAATCTCGACAGCGAACGACCTCTCACAAAATGTTCTTCTGGGTTCCATCAGTTTTTGTTCTCGAAATATCTGACAAAGTTTTCTTGTCTTGTTCATTAATGAAGAAATGATAGTATGCATGCGTTTCTTGTCTTTCCCTTACTATTCTCTCTCTTGTTTCTCTTCGAGAGAGACACTAGTTTGCAACAACTTGATATTCTGATAAAATTTTCTCTGAATTCGTATACACGTTTGCAGAAAACATTGGCGTCTTACTCTGGTAGATTTAGAAAATTGTTTGGTAAACTGACTGGAGCGTCGAGGTGCCTAAAAGTGATATTCCATGACTTTCCTGGAGGCGCAGAGGGTTTTGAGCTCATGGCAAGGTTTTGTTACAACAATGGAAGAATTGAGATAACTCCCTCGAACATTGTCCTATTGTTCTGCGTCGCGCATTTCATGGAGATGGGAGGCGATGGTGATGGCTCTGGAAGACCGAACATACTGTCTCAAATCGAAAAATCTCTTGAAGGGATCAGCTTTTGGACATGGTCTAACCTTGTGGTAGCTCTAAAGCAATGCCAAGATTTACTTCCCGCCTTAAATTTATCGTCAGTATTGCACAAGCTCCTAGACTCCATCATAGCCAAGCTTTTTTCGCCGTATGTTACAAGCACTTATGCTTCTTCGTCAGAAGATTTAAGTTTTCGGTTTTCAAGTGGAAGGAGCAGTTATAGTCCGAAAACTGACTGCTTAAGAAGAACATGGTGGGTGGAAGACCTTATGTTCTTGAACACCGATTTACTCGAGAAGGTGGTAAGAAGGATGATATTCCAGGAGCTCGACCATACTACAATTTTCAAGTTTCTCTTCCATTATCACCAATCTAAGTCTGTCGGTGCCACGCGAGGTGAGAAGCGTAAAATCACAGAAGTAGTTATCGGTCTGCTTTTTCTGCTAGACCGAAGCTTTCTTTCTGTCAAAGGCTTATTCAAGATATACCAAGCGGCTATGTGCCTGAGAGTTAGCAAAAAGTGTGTAAACAAGTTAGTGAACTTGATAGGTTCTCAGCTGGATCAAGCAACAATTGATTTTCTACTCGTTCCATCTCCGCGCACCAAGAAGTATGTATACGATGTGAGTTTGGTTTTGAAGTTAGTGAAGTCATTTCTACTTGAAGGGGGAGACCGTGTATCTCAAAGTCGCTTAAAAAGTGTCGCGAAGTTGATGGATTCATACCTTGCAGAAGTAGCACCAGATTCTCACCTGAATCCTTCAAAATTCGAAGCATTAGCCACGATGCTGCCACATTCTGCGCGAGAATCTCACGACAAACTTTACCAAGCAATTGATGCATATTTTAAGGTATGCTACTTTAAAAATAAAAAAAAATGCATGAAGCATGATCTGCATTGTTTTAATATTGCGAATTCGAGTACTGATTTAGTATTCTATGCAGCGTCGTGCTGATTTGTTCAGGGAGGAGAAGATGAGTATCTGTTGTGCACTGAACTACGAAAGGCTCTCAACGGAAACTTTGAAACATCTCGCTCAAAATTCGAAGTTTCCTCCCAGAAAAGCAGTTGAAGCTTTCGCTACGGAGCAATTAAAACTCCGAAGCTTATTTCATGAAGCTTACAATCTCAAGACCTTAGACTCCTTGTTCATTGACACAGGTAAAGAAATTAGGGACGAGAAAGAGGAGAGTGAGCAGATCATTCCGCTTTCCACGAAGAAACTCGATCTCCCAACAGAGACTCGGAAGCGTAGAGCAGATTTGCAGAGCATGCAATGGAAGGCATCGGAGTTCGGCGTTTGTGGCACGATGGAGATGAAGATGACTGGTGCATTGAACTTAAGATTGTCCTTTAGGGGAAGTACTCGATACTTGCCTACACTCTTTCCATAATGCAAGTCGAAAACTTTAGTTGTTTTTGTGGAATCTGTTATTGGCATTCCAAATACCCATTATGCGTTATATCTTCTTCTAAAAACAAAGAAGGTAAGAGTGCTCACGACTATTTTAGAGTGCTAACAACAATTTTTTTTTTTTTTAAATTGTTATTGTTACTTCAAAAATCTCATTGCTTTCTTAAAGTTTTTTTTTTTTTTTTCCTAAATATAGAAAAATTGGAGTACACAATGAGAACCTTGGAGTACTAATAACATTTTTTTTTAATTTCTACTGTATATATACTCTGGCAAAAAGGGTTTATGTCAAAGCAAAATTATGTAAATTCTTCAGCTTCTTCCAAAAGTACCAAATAGCTAAAAAGGTTTATTCAAAGTCAAAGCAAAATTATGCAAATTCTTCAGCTTCTTCCAAAAGTTCCAAGAGTTTGGCATGTGTTGAACTTTTTAACACATTAAAATATCCCATGATTCAAAGGGCATAACAATAGCTTGTTGGACAAGGGTAGTAGTCTAAATTAAATTTTGTAAATCATATGACATGACAGTTGATTGAATTAATAGTATTGGTTACTGTGCTTATTTTTTATCATTGAATTTCGAGTCTAGTCGTAGCAGAAGCGCGGAATCAGCGAACAATCTAGCAAGGGAACGGATGTTGGGGGGCTCATTAACCCAACTTTACAACCATAAACCATTCTATTATACTCGTAGAGACAAGTAACTGAGGTTGTAGAAACGAAAGCATTTTAAAAAAAAAATTAAAAGGGGATCAACGGATAATGAAGTCACGATAATTCATTTTTGCAAGACTAACGAATCGAACTTAAGACCAACCGTGTTGAATACAGATCTAGAATTTGTCTCAACCACTAGACCACTTCGTGGTGGTTGAAACCAAAGCAATTTTTACCATAACTATTTGTTTATGGAAAAGGCAGCAAATTAGTTTTCTAATCACTTTATTAGTCAATGATTAACAACGTCTTCTCCTCAGCCAGTCAACTCTGTAGCGGTAAAAAAGTAGGAAAAATGGAATGGGGTTGCGTGAGCCATATAAATGCAGGCCTTGCAACCAAGAAAACTGGTGCTTTTTTGAATCAAGTAAGAACTCCAAGGACCAACATTTTTGAGACGATCACTGCATCTTTGTTTTTGGAGAGCCAGAAACAAAAAAACATTTTTGATTAATGTGAGATTAGTGTTGTAGTCTTCCAACTTGTTGGATGAAGTGTGCATTTAATGAATGCTTAAGCCAAGAAGCTTTTACTTTGAGGAGATCATGTAGTTTTGTATGTTTTCAAATTTACTTTGTCTAGCTTTTCTTATAGCATTTTTTTAGTTTTAAATCGGCCTAAGCGGCTGCTTAGGCGGTGCTAGGCGCTGCGAGGTGGAGTTTTGTTGCGTTTTGTGCAAAATGGTCACTAAAATTGAGGAGCGACTAGACGGTCTAGGTGGCATGCTAGGCCGTTCCAAGTTGTTTTTATTAACTAATTAAATTAAAGTGGGTAAGAGCATCTCCAAAGGAGATGTCAAATATAATATGTTAAAATTTTATTTGATGGCTGATGTGGCAAATTGAATACAAGTGCTAAATTATCTTATTTACCAATATGTCAAATATTTATTTTATTATTTTATTGGGCTTAGAGTTACATTAACTATTAAAAAATAATTAAAATTAGTTGTAATTTTTATTCTATTGTTTGTTAATGGGATCCATGTATTAAAAAAATTTAATTAAATATATTTGACTCTTTCCTTGTTTGCTGTCAAAAAAGGCAGCTAGAAAGTAAGTCAAATGACATATCTATTGGAGAACACCTAAATGTCTTTTAATCCTATTTGGCATATTTGACATCTCCTTTGAAGATGGTCCAACGCGTAACCTACACAAAGGAATTTGTTAAATTAATTCAGTTGTGAAAACTGTTCTTATATTTGTAATTTGCTAATTTGCTTACTGAGCTTATTGGCTTTAGTCCATTTCATCTTTATTTGATTCCCAATACAAGTATTGGTTTTTTTATTTTATTTTTATTTTTATTTTTTTTTGTAATGTAAATAGACACTTATTTATCCGATATGATAATAAACTTATATAAATCTACCTAAATCTGCCTAAGCACAAGATCCTAACCTCCTGTTCAACTAGCATCTAACGTGTTTAGAACTTTGAGTATTTTGCACTCATAGTCTCCTAGTCTCCTAAGTCCAAATACTCTTTTCCATGGAACAAACCCACCACCTCCACCCGCCACAGTGCCACCACCTCCTCTCCCACTTCTTAGGGGACAATACATATGCCAGTCAACTAATTCTGCCACCTTCGTTTCCACCTGGCGGCTGCTATAGCCACACCGCTTCGACTATAATATGAGTGGACAAAATAATTGATATCAATAAGCCTAAGATATAATATTAACAAATGCACGTGTTAAACCCTCTGTGGACCTAGAAACGTTGCTGGGCTTTGTGTCCTCACCATGGGCCTCAAATGAATGGTAAACCAAAAATCTATAATGGGCCTCATGAAAGCCCAATTAGACCTAAAGACTGGGCTGTTACATTTGCACCGAGTCTCTTCCTCCGACGTCGTTTCATAAAAAAACTAAAAATTTGTCCAACTCCCACCCAACGAGTCGTCGTCGTCATCGTTGAGGCCTCAAACTGTCGCTGTCAGATTACCCGCGTTGCAAACGCTGTTTTGATGCGTCTTCTAACCCAACGTGACATGGTCGTCGTCGTCAAATCAGTTTTCCTTTCCCTTCTTGATTCATCAAACCCATCTGATTGATTAATTATTTATTTTTTGTGGGTATCAAAGCTTAAGATCCGTGAGAAAGTTAAAGCTGGAAAAAAAAATTCAGAGAAATTCGATTTTTTTTTTAATGGTTTTTTGGTTATTAATTGATTGATTCGGAAAAATCGGAGCGGAAAGATGTTGGAGAAGATCGGGCTGCCGCCGAAGCCGTCACTGAGAGGGAATACTTGGGTGGTTGACGCCTCACACTGCCAGGGATGTTCTTCTCAGTTCACCTTCATCAATCGCAAGGTTCACTTCTTCTTCTGCCCCTGTCGATCCAATGAGCCATCTGTGGATTCTTTACTAATTTTTGTATTTATTCAGTTTTCGATTTTTGGGTGCCGAAAGATTGCTGCTTTCTTTGTTTTATATGTGGATTCGACCAAGATTGGGATTCTTCGATTCTTGGCCTTCCGTTTTGAACGTTGTGGGGAATCATAGGCTGTCTGTTTTGAATGTTTTGGAAAGAATGGTGATTGTATTTTTGTGTTGTAGAGATACAGGATTGTTTAGTAAAAGATTGGAATGGGGATTTACGGTTTGTGTTGTGCTAAAAATTGGTTTAATGATGTACACTTAGGACTCTTTTTAGGATTGTTTCTGTAGGAAGCACTTTTGCTCATAAGTACTATTGCTAGAAGTGGTTTTATTTGAAGTGCATCGAAGTTCCAAGTGCTTCCTGAAAAGCCTCTTGGAAGTGCTTCCTAGGGGTGTTTCTACATTTAAGTTTTTCTCGCAAACATAGTGAGAACCGCTTTTTGATTGCCAGAATGTGCTGTTTTGCCGCTCTTGGAGTTGCAAACAGGCACATAAGTCTCTTTGCCTAGTGGTACAAAACTGTAGTAGAGGACTGTCTATGAAACTTAATCTTATTTAGTGTTCTGATATCATTCGATGTGATAATCTTATTTAATGTTCTGATATGATTCGATGTAATATTTCTTACGTAGTCTCTTATCAGTCCCGTACTTGACAATATACATTTTGGAATTTCAGCATCATTGTAGGAGGTGTGGTGGCTTGTTTTGCAACAGTTGCACCCAGCAAAGAATGCTCTTACGTGGGCAAGGTGATTCGCCTGTGCGTATATGTGACCCTTGTAAAAAGCTAGAAGAAGCAGCACGCTTTGAGAGATATGGACACAAGAGTAGAGCTGTGAGAGGTACCGTCTTTGACTTCTTCTAAGGTTGTCAGTAGTTCAGTTGTGCATTGAACATTTTTGTTCAGTCACTGGTTGTGCTAGTTATGTCTTTCTGCCACATGCTTTTTTGTTTAACTACTCTGCCCTATAATTTTACCTTGTGTATCAAACGTATAACCTTCTGTGCAGGGAGTTCAAAGTTGACATCAAATCATGAGGATGAAGTTTTGGACGAGATTCTCGGTGGTGACATAAAGGAATTAGGACAAGAGTCAAATAGTAATGTGGTTTCCAGTATGCAGAGAGCTGCTAGTAGTGCATCATGTTCAAATATTCAACAAAATTCCAGCCACGAGGGGGTGGGAGAAATACATAGAAGTCTTTCTGTTGATGAGCCTAATTTACAGAGTGGTGGTGGATCTGCTTCTCCTGAGGAATTGCGTCAGCAAGCTTTGGATGAGAAAAAGAAGTATAAAGTCCTTAAAGGAGAAGGGAAGTCTACGGAAGCATTAAGAGCCTTTAAGAGAGGGAAGGAGCTTGAGAGGCAGGCTGATGCATTGGAAATATCTTTGAGAAAAGAGCGTAGAAAGGTTTTACTCTCTGCTAATGTGGCGGAGAGCCAGATTAAAGATGGGCCTTCCGAATCTGGAAGAAGAAATAAGGTCACTCCTTCAGTGGGTAAAGAAAAAGATGATCTTTCTGCTGAGCTTAAAGAGCTAGGATGGTCCGATATGGATCTCCTTGATGAAAACAAAAAGCAAGCAAGTCTGAGTTTGGACGGTGAACTTTCTTCTCTTTTGGGAGAGGTCTTACAAAAGACCAATAAAAACAAAGGTACTAGGGCCATTGACAAAACCCAGGTTGTTGAACTTAAAAAGAAGGCTCTCATGCTGAAGCGTGAGGGGAAACTTACAGAAGCTAAGGAGGAACTGAAAAGAGCTAAAGTCCTAGAGAAGGAACTTGAGGAACAGGAATTCTTGGCTGAGGCTGAAGAATCCGATGATGAGATATCTGTGTTGATTCGTGGTATGGATGATGACAAACAGGAAGAATTTTCAATTCAGTATGAGCAGGAGGATGGCTTTAATTTTGATCATCTTATTAGTGCTTCCGATGATCTGGATGGTCATTTCGAAGTGACAGATGAGGATATGGAGGACCCAGAAATAGCTGCTGCTTTACAATCTTTAGGATGGTCTCAAGATTCTAATAATGTGGAAACTTCTCCCCAGATTGCTGCCGTTGACAGGGAAGCTCTATTAAGCGAAATTCAATCATTAAAAAGAGAGGCAATTAATCATAAACGGGCAGGTAATGTTCAACAGGCAATGGCGCAACTAAAGAGGGCAAAACTACTTGAAAGGGACCTTGAAAGCCTTGAGTCTCAAGAGGGCAATGTTGCAAATGATCGTGCGACAATGCATAAACAAACTGCAGATAAGTCGTCCAAGTCATTTATGGTGGATGATGGAAATATTAGTACAATGGAACGTATGGACTCCAAACCTGCAAGGAAGAGTAAATTAATGATTCAGAAAGAGCTTCTGGGCTTAAAAAAGAAAGCCCTTTCTCTGAGAAGGGAAGGACGATTAAATGAGGCTGACGAAGAATTGAAGAAGGGCAGGGTTCTTGAACAGCAGCTTGAAGAGCTAGAGAATGGTTCTGTACAGAAGGCAATGCCTGGGACTGTTGGCAATAAAGTCCCAGATTTGGCACATGAGCTTCCCAATGTCTCTGAAAGTCTGCCAGTTGCAGACGAGGAAGGAGAAAATGTAACAGATCAGGATATGCATGATCCAGCATATCTTTCTATGCTAAAGAATTTGGGTTGGAATGATGACGATAATGAAGGGACCAATTCGTCATTGGAACCTTCTAAGCAAACGGATAATCTCTCCATGAAGGTCAGTGCACCCTCTGCAACTCAAGCCCCGGCTAATGTCCCAGCTGGAGGATCAAGGAGAAGCAAAGCTGAGATTCAGAGGGAACTCTTAGGGTTGAAAAGGAAAGCTCTTGCTCTGAGGCGCCAGGGAGAGACCGAGGATGCAGAAGAACTGCTAAAAAAGGCAAAAGCACTAGAGGGCCAGATGATGGAGATGGAAGCACCCAAGGAAGATATCACTGAACCTCCTCCTAATAGTGTTGAGGAGGAAGGAGATGGAGGTAATGTAACAGGAAATAGTACACAGGACCCAGCACTTTTCTCAGAGGGAACTTCCTTTTCCAAACCAGCCGTTTCTGCATCAAGAAATATGGGTGCAATCCAAAGGGAACTTCTGGATTTAAAAAGAAGGGCTCTTGTCTTTAGACGGAAGGGAGAAACCAAAGAAGCTGAGGAAGTTTTGAGAATGGCAAAAGTGCTAGAGATTCAAATTGAAGAGATGGAAGCCCCAAAGGATTTGAGTCTGCATGATGATTCAAGGGAAGAGAAATCTGAGAATTTCGGATTGCTAATTAACACTGAAAAGCCAGGGAATTTGAAGCATGATACAGATGTTAGAAGGTTTACTGAGGCGGCAATGGTTCCAATTGACAGAGTAGTTATGTTGTCAGCAAGGAATTCTGAGTCTGTTCCTCTAACCTCACAGTTAGCTAAAGGAAACCAACCATTACCAGTGGAATTGGGTGCTTCGGGCGAAAATTATTTTCCAGATGACCAAAGAGCAGCCAAAGGCGTTAGTCATATTTCTGCACCTGTCCAATCTGGAAACTTATTGGATTTGTTGACGGGGGATGACTGGAGAAGTTCTCAAAGGCCTGCTGAAAAACAAGATGACGGCCTAAAATTTGATTCTGTTGATTCCCTTACTGCCAGTCCTCCCGTTCAGTTGGGATCCCAGACATGTTCGAATGTAAATGTAGGAAGCCAAAATAATAAATTTGATAAACAGGAAGATAAGCGAGATGTTAATGAAGCAAATTTGGTTCAGGAATCTGCTTCTCAGAGCAACCAAAGTGCCATTCGGCAAGAAATCCTGGGTTTCAAGAGGAGAGCATTAGCTTTAAAGAGAGAAGGGAAACTGACCGAAGCTCGTGAGGAACTAAAGCAGGCAAAGTTATTGGAGAAGCGTCTTGATGAAGGCAGTCCTCAGTCCAAAACTACTTCAAGTGAGGCGTCCAGTGCCACACAAAATACAACTCGCGAGCAGAGCCAACCCCAACCATTACAGTCACGAGACATCCCATCTTCTAGCCAAAAGCATCACGGTTCACCATCCTTGGACCCAAAACCTTTGTCCAGTCGTGATCGCTTCAAGTTGCAACAGGAGTCTCTTGGCCACAAACGTCAGGCTATGAAGTTGCGTAGGGAGGGTCGGATGGAAGAAGCAGAAGCCGAGTTTGAATTAGCCAAGGCACTTGAGAATCAGTTGGAGGCGTCAGCTGCTCATGATTCCACAACCGTTGACAAAGTAGAATCAGTGGATAATGTCTCTGTTGAGGGGCTTCTTGATCCTCAACTACTGGCTGCCTTGAAAGAAATTGGAATTGAAAGTGCTACTAATTTATCTCAAGGCCCGGAAAGACCAGAGCCTTCAAAAGTTAATGTTGGTAAGAACAATAACATAATCCAAGATAGAAGTCAGCTGGAAGAACAGATCAAGGCTGAGAAGGTAAAGGCGGTAAATTTGAAACGTGCTGGAAAACAAGCTGAGGCCTTGGATGCTCTTCGAAAGGCCAAGCTACTCGAAAAGAAGCTCAATTCTCCCTCCTCGAAGTGAACAAAATAAAAACCATCACCTTGGTAAGTTAGAAGATGAAGTTATTATATTGCTTACGAGCTATGGAACTCGATAGCTCTGTAAATGTTGTTGGTACGCAGAATTAGCCACGAAGCAGGATGCATGAGACATGTTTCGTTATGCTAGTTTGTACTCACTGGATAGGAACCGAAAATGTATCATCTGTGTTGTAAAGGCACCTTTCCTGCCTGCTTAATTTCTTTCTTTTTGCCTTCTGTATGAGTTATCTCTGGAAGTTGTCAGAGGGTGAGGTTGACGAATGCTTTATCTGATCTTTTAGGTCATGATAAAATTGCTCGAGCAGGATCATCTTATTTATTCCATCAAAAAAAAAAAAAAAAAAAAAAAGGTTTTTATCTTAAATGATTCCTAAAAATTGACATACTCAATCAACAATCTCTGAATTTGAAAATCAATAAATGTAGTTCCTGAATATGAGTGTTGTAAATCAATGTTCTTCTTCTGTTATATTTTCGTCAAAACTTCTGTTAATGTGCTGATATGGCACACGTAGGGTCCCACATAAATTAAAATTTTGAAAAATAATTAATTTTATATTCTGAAAATAATAACAAATGAATAAATTAAAAAAAAAAAAAAAAAAAACACTTCGTGAGAGGCTGTGACCTGTGAGCACCCAACCCAAGCACCAAACCACCATCTTCCCCACCATGTTTTGCAGAAAGACACAATCTTTAAGACACCAGGAGGAGGGAAAGAGAGAGAGGTCGAAATCATGGGTTGGTTTCTTGCATGTTTTGGTTCTTCCAAAGACAAAAAAAAAAAAAAAAAAAAAAAAAAAAAAAAAAAAAAAAAAACGTAGGAGTAATCAGAGGGAGTAATGAGGAGAGTAGGGTGGTGTGCGGAAGGGATTACCGGATTGGGTCGGAGGGGGAAGTAGATCGTTCGATCTCCTCTGTTCTTTTTTTAATTTTTTTTTTAAATTTTCAAATTTGTTTAAAAGGAAGTGGTTGTTTGGATTTGCAGGAATTTGGATGGTGGTGGTTTGGATTTGCACGAATATGGATTTGTATTTGCAAGGAGAGAGGAAGGGTGCATGAATTTGGATTTGCAGGGAGGAAGGAAGGGTGCTGGGATTTGGATTTACAGGGAGAGAGGAAGGGTCCAGGGAGGGAGGAACGAAGGGTGCAGTGGAGTAGCGTGCTGACTCTATCTCGGGAGACCCTAACGACACCACGACTGCGCTCGACGTCGTGGACATGGCAGCAGCTGCGCTGCAGACGGAGGGAGGAATCGGACCTCGCAATAGGGGACGTGGTTTGGCAAGAACCAGCTGGAGTAACTGGGAATATTTAATTCTACTAGGTCTCACATGTGTCATGTCAGCCATAAGTTTTGAAAAAAATTTAATGGAAAGACCACTTCAGCAGTTATATTCAGAGACTACATTGATCGATTTTCAATTTAAAATACCATTTTGATTGGATGGATCAATTTCAATGATTATTTGTGATAAAAATCTAAAATTAAAAAAAACTATGAGCTATATAACTCATGTTTTCTCGTGTATTATCCCCGCATTGTTAACTTTTTTAAATATTGATAATAATACACGTATTTGACTCAAGAAATAGTATGACCTGTAACATTTTCCCCGTTTCGCACGGAAAAGATTTCATACACGTTCAATAAATGGTATGAGTTAACACTCACGACACGAGGTCGAGGTTTACTCGGTTTTTGAAACTCATACAAAGCTCATGGGAAAGATGTCGCAAAAATTCATCTCATTTTTACAAAAGGAACACATGATTTTTTATCGTTTCAGCAAATTTTCGCAGCACCGTAAATTTCTAATTAAAGTTCATATAGAATATTTGGGTAATGTTTCTGGCTAGGATTTTTTATTAGGTTACGTATTTTTTATTTTTTAAAAAAAAGAAGATTATATTCACACACCTCAAATTACTTCTCTCACACTTTTTTAATTTTTTAATATTTTTTATCAAGTTTTAGTGGTGTGTAGAAAATATTAAAAAATTAAAAAGGTATAAAAAAGTAAATTAGGATGTGTGAATATAATCTCTCTAAAAGAAAAATACTTTTCGGACCTCATGAAATGGTTCGAACAGTTTCAAATGGCATATTTATTCAATACTTGGTTATTTTTGCTTGAAAAATGATAGTCAATTTTTTTGGTTGAAAAAACTGCAGTTACATCGATGATCCTGTAGGGGACGCCTGAAGCCCGATTTCAACACAATCGAAAACGACAGCCTAACCCAACTCAAGCATATACAACGCATCTATTAGCATCATAATACTACGTTCTGCATGAAGTCTAACTAGTAGCAGATGCCTTAGAAATAACAAAAACCTGCTTAATTATCGGGAACATAGTTCGGTATACCAAGTGTTATAATATAAATGATGAAAAATTTGTTTTTTTAAGTATTCAACCACTTATATTTTGACACATAGTAGACTGGATCATGCTTCCAAAACACTCCTAAGTTGGATTTTACTTGATTTAAAAAAAAAAGTTACATATATATTTAAAAAAACGAAAAAAAATAATATTTATTATCTAAACCCACTGACCACGTTTTTCTTAATTAAGGTTTCGTCAGCTTTTAGCCCAAAAATGTGGGAGATGGATTGTGTGTCATTCTATTTTCATACTCTTTTTATACCCTTCTGTGATATGAGAGGTTACGGTAAAGTTAAGTTAATATTTTATATTAATTTTTTATAAAAATAATAAAACAAAAAGTAATAAGAATATGAAATGTTGACGTGACTTAACTGTGATCATACAAATAGGAAGGCATGAAGAGAGTATAGAAATAAAAGGGTAGACAACCCACCTCCAAAATGTGTGGTAGATAGGGTTTCGGTTTATGTGGCTATCCTCTCCTAGAATGAGAAGAGTTTTATAGGGTTTTGGTTTATGTGGATAGGGTTTTGGCTTTAAGTCTTGAAATTTTTAAGATTACTTTTCGCTACTCCCTTAAAAAGGAGTATGCGAGATTTGAGTTTTATAAGGAAAAATTAAAATTGAAATGAAATTTCAGGGGGAGTGATAAAAGAAATATCACTGGGAGGTTAGATGCATTCTTGCCCACCAAAATCTGATGACACCCCCCATCCCCAAAGCGCGGTTAAAAATGGGAGCTACAATAGTTAAGCATATAACTAAGGTGGTTGACTAAATTTTACAGCAAATACATGCAGATCCTTAAAAAGGCCTAAGGTGATTTGGATTCTTCAACTTCCTTCTTTTCCCAACAAAAAAATCGTGAAAACCGATGTGTATTAGGCACGGACCGAGCTCAAGTACTCAGCGCCACTCATGCATATTGATCCCACCACGTTAAAGTTATGTTAAACGCGTTCTGGATGCTTTCGCCATCTTGCCTGGGATGCCAAGGGATATTTGTCCTATAAATTGACTAGGAATCACCATGAGCTGATCACCTCACTTAACTCCCAACAAGAATATTCTCTCATCCAGAACTCGAATTTCCTTCTTTCTTTTCTTTCTTGTAGAACATGGCACACTTTCTCCAAGCTCACCCTACTTCCTCCAACGAACAACTTACTGTAAGTTCCAAAACTAATAACCCAACTTGTACATATATACACACACATATATATACATATACAGATTGCTTAAAGAGAGGGATCCCCATTTTTCACGCTCCCCACTGTTAAATTGGTTTTAATGAAATTGTGTGGTTAAGATTCAAACACAGGCCATACAATCTCAACCACACAATTTCATTAAAATTAAATCCAACGGTGGGGAGCGTGTTTCCCATTTTTTTAGAAAAATGGGGATCCCTCCCCTTAAGTAATCTGTATATATGTTAAGTATCCAAATTGCTCCACGGTTCACCCACAGATGTACCAAAACTAACCCTACTTACTCCACACAGTATCTTCTCTCTCTTTTTTCTCTTAATATGTAATTAATTCAATCTGGTGTCTTATTAAGTTCAATGTTTCCCCTTTTAGGGCGACCTTCAGGTTCGCTATGCAGAAAAATTGAAGGAATTGAAGGATGCACTCGCAAATATCGGAGAAGATGAACAATTGATTGCGGTCGACGCGGTGCAACGCCTCGGCGTTGATTATCAATTCCAAGAGGAGATTGAAGCAATAATGAAAACGCAATGTACGAGAGCTTATAACGATGAATGTAGTGATGAGCTTCGTGTGGTTTCACTTCGTTTTCGACTACTGAGACAGCAAGGTTATCATGTAACCACAGGTTGGTCTCAATTCTCCTTTTTGTGCTAACTTTACAGCAAAATGTTATTTTACTAAAACGACCAGTTAAGTGAAGCATATATTTTCAGTTAATGTCACCATTGCTAGTATAGTAATTAATTTTTCTTGTGAATAACAGATGTGTTTAATAAGTTCAAGAACAATGAGAAACTCAAAGTCGACATAAACGGACTAGTGGAATTATATGAAGCTTCTCATATGAGTTTCCAAGGAGAAGAGGCACTTGTTGAAGAGGGAAGACGAAGCCACCAGCTTCTTACCGCTTGGATGCATAACAATCTCGATGATCATCGAGCTTCAGCGGTCGCGTACTCATTGGAGCATCCTTATCACAAGAGCTTGACAAGATTCATGGCTAAAAACTTCTTGCTTAGTTTCGAAGGAAAGGAGAATTGGGTCAATGATTTGAAGGAGCTAGGAAAACTAGAGTTCAACATGGTCGAATCTCTAATCCGAAATGAAATTCAACAAGTATCCAAGTGAGTTCAGATCAAAGACACTGATTTAAGTACTTCATTTTGAATTAGTACTCCGTTTAATTGATAACAATATTTTTCATCCTAATTAGGTGGTGGAAAGAACAAGGATTGACTGAGGAGTTGAAGTTTGTGAGAGACCAGCCAATTAAATGGTATACCTGGCCGATGGCATGCCTTGCAGATCCAAACTTATCAGAGGAAAGGGTTGAACTCACAAAATCGATCTCTCTTGTCTACATAATTGACGATATTTTTGATGTTCATGGGACTCTCGATGAACTCATTCTCTTCACAGCTGCAGTTGAGAGGTACGTGTTGCGTGTTTTTATGATATCCTACATGTTACAACAGTGTGCAAATAAAATGAGATTATATTGCTAAACTGTGAATTTGAGTCATGCATGAGTATAATCAGCAGTCTAAATTCATAGTCATGCGCTGACATCACGCATGTAATTAATCTATCTATAATATTATGAGAACCCTCATTGTCAACTCTTTTTTTTTTTTCCTTTTTGCTCTCACTTTTGATACACACTTTTTTGTTAACAAAATGAGGGCAAAATAGTAATTTTGTAACTTTTGACAAAATGACAATCATATCCTTATTTTTCCTATTTTATCCTTTTTTTTTTAGAAAATGACAATCATGTACTTATTTTTTTTTAATTTTACCCTCACTTTTGATACAAAATATTTACATAAATAGGACAAAACAATAATTATGTAATATTAATTATGTAATTAATTATATATGCAGATGGGACATTGACGCAACTGGTGAACTACCAAATTACATGAAGATATGTTTTAAGGCTCTTTATTACATTACCAATGAAACCAGCCACACTGTGCACAAAAAGCATGGATGGAACCCTATAGAGTCCCTTAAAAAATCGGTATATAAATTAACTTTTGATTCAAGGACTTAATCGTTGCAGCTCAGATCTTGAATTATTGTTAATATTATTACTGTATCCATGCAGTGGGCAACGTTATGCAAAGCGTTCCTACTAGAAGCGCGATGGTTTAGTTGCGGGCACTTGCCAAACACGGAAGAGTACTTGAACAATGGGTTCATCAGTTCAGGGGTGCCTGTGGTTTTAACGCATGGATTCTTCTTACTGGGTCAAGGTATAACCAAGGAAACTGTACATATTCTGGACAACCTCAACATATCTAGCCTTATATCCTCGACTGCAACGATTCTTCGGCTATGGGATGACTTCGGAAGTGCCAAGGTTCGTACTTAATTTACTTAGTTTGAGTTACGTTTAGCACCTGTTAAAAAAAGAAGATGATATAGTATTAATTATATTTTCTTGATTAATTGAAGGATGAGGGCCAAGATGGATATGATGGTTCATACATAAAGTGTTACGTGAATGAAAACCAAGGTTGTTCAGACGAAGATGCACGAGCATTCGTTGTCCATAGGATTTCGGAAGAATGGAAGTTTCTCAACCAAGAATGTTTCTCTGCATCAAATCCATTTTCAGCATCTTTTACAAAACTTGCTCTCAATGTTGCTAGAATGGTCCCATTGATGTATGATTATAATTCTCAACATCGCCTTCCAAGCCTTGAGGAGAATATGAAGTCGCTGCTTTATGATAGTTTTCTTGCACAAGGCCAAGTAACCAGCGCAGCCATTAGCCAAGCATAGATTGATCAAGTTTGAGAAAAGGAAAAGGTCACCAGAGACCTCATGCAAGCTTTGTTTAATCGCGTTGCTCTAATTATATATAGTTTGGATTCAAGAGTGGCTTGGTTTTGGCTCTCCTTGTTAGTTTTGGAAGATGGTGATATTGTGCTTTTTTTTTTTTTTTTTTTCACCTTCTTTGGCTGTCCTCTTATTAAAAGAAAAAAAGAATAGAAACTTATGATTCTCATACCAGTCTTCTATTACAAAATCTCGCAAATAAGAATTTTACAAAGTTATTATCATATGTTAGAATGTGATTAATTAGTCAATGAAAAATCAAATTGATAATGAATAAAATTCACTCTCTCAACACAATAAGTACTGGCTCGATTCATCCCCACCTTTTAGTAGTTCTATGATGATGTATGGTTGTCTTTGTTTTCTTTCTTTTTGATGAGGGACCATCACTTGATTCATTGATCAATGAATTACTTATTTGTTGTAGTACATTACTTTACCACATAATGTGATAAAACGATACATAAAATCAATTTTTAATAAGATGAACTTATTAAATTGACATATAAGTATTATTCCCTTATACCGTCGAGATTTAAAAATAAAAATAAAAATAAAAATGTTTCCAATTAAAGGAAAACTCGTCATTCATTCACTCTCCCTAATCTTCTCAAGGATTAAATAAATAAATAAAAACCTAATCTTGTCGCCTACCAACCCAAACCCTAGATCCGGTGCCTCCAACCTCCAGCCCTTGTTCCGGCTTGGGTCCGCTGCAACCTTCTCTCCTCTCCTCCTCCATTTTCATCGCCCAACCCACCCCCGTTTTGTCCCTCTGCAATCCTCCCTCCCCTAACCACCTGCTCTCTTTTCTTTTTTTTTTTCCTCTATCTCCTGCCTCAGCATCGACCAACGGCGCCCATCTTTCCCTTTCTTCCCCACCATTTTCCAAGCAACCATTCACAAAACTCGCTCTTAATGTTGCTAGAGTGGTCCCATTGATGTATAATTATTATTGAAAATGAATCACAGGGATTCCGGATTCATATGTTTATAAATAAGTTAGATTACTCCTCATATTACCAATTAGTTTTATAATGAAATCTCAAATTCTTTCATGATACCAAATTAAGTTGTCTCGAGTGTGAAACTCAACGGTCACATAACCCGTATGTGTTATTCATATATTAGGCTTGAAAATTCGCCACACGAGCATTTTAATAATGAATTCCAAATTGATGAGAAGAGAGATTTTATATATGTTATGTGGTACAAATATCACGAAGATATTTATTAAAAAGAAAAACTAATGAAAATAATTTAAAAACTTTGATTTTTAACAATGATGACAAAATAAAGGGTAAAGTGAACAACACCATATTTAACTTTTTAATGTAAAAATATAATTTTTTGTTAAAATAAACAGTCCGAACTGCAGAATCTCATGACATTATCAGGCAATTTTGTTTTTTCGAACCTCATAAAATTATGACATAATGAGGGATTTTTTCGTACCGTCGAGATTTTTTGCCCATGGGATTTCGTCGTATAGCCTTGTACGGTTGTACTGGTAGACTTGTAGTCCACAAAAATAAATCAAACACAAAAACACCACAATATTCCATTTGGAATGGATAACACATTCTAAACGCATAAAAAAAAAAAAAAAAAAAAAGGGTTTTCATCTAAAATTTATTATATTAAGAATATGAGCAAATTAAGTGATGTAAAGCATGTATGGTCGTTAATCTTCACTCATAAATTAATTTATCAAAAATAACCTAATTTCTTATAAACATATTCGAAGTCCTTTATATTCCTTTTGAACACATGCAAGCTTGCTCAAGTGATGCGGGAGGGCCAAGGCCACCTACAATCTATGCATGGCTCCACTCCTAGTTAGAAAGAGTGTTTCACATTTTTTCCGTTTTCAAATTTCTCTTATATGGTCCAGATTTTCTTTTTTTTTAAAAAAAAAAAAAAAAAAAAAACCCCTAGTTAGAAAGAGTGTTTCACATTTTTTTTTTCGTTATCAAATTTCTTTTATATGGTCGAGATTTTCTTAAAAAAAAAAAAAAAAGAAGGAGTGTTTCCCATGACTGGTGATTTACACACCACCTTTCCATTATAAATATAATCCAAGACTCTCTGGGTTTGTCATTCTCATTCACTTTGGGTTTGCTCCATTTCTCTCTTCCTACTATGGCATTTTCTTCTCAGGCCATCTTTGCTATGTCCACTCCTCCAAATATTGCTCAAAAAATGAACCTACATCTTGGGCACTCTAATCTCATTCAGCTATATCCAAACCTATGTCCACTATTCCATTAACTCCACCTTGTTTGCAGGATGACATTCGTTCCCAACACGAACAAAAGTTGGAGGTATTCAGGAATCTATTGAGCAGAGTAGGAGAAGAAAGTTTGAACATGATCGATGCCATTCAACGTCTAGGTATCGATTACCACTTCGAAGAACAAATTGACCTAATCGTATCTAGTCATGCTAATGCCCTTTCTCATCAACAAAATGACCTTCATGAAGTTTCCCTTCGATTCCGGCTACTCAGACAACATGGTCACTTCGTGCCCGAGGGTGAGTAGTATAATAAAATTTCGGTAACAATTTGTTTCATATATGTACATAGTTTTGTAGATTGATACCCGTTACCAGTCAATCACTCTCAAGCATAACTTTTGTTATTAATTACAGATGTGCTTAACCTTTTCAAGGAAAAAGAAGGAAAGTATTTTAAGCAAAGGTTAAACAGTGAAGAGGTCAAGGGATTGATGAGTGTGTATGAAGCTTCACAACTAAGCATGGAAGGAGAAGATGCACTTGATGAAGCTGGAAAATTGAGCGGTCATCTCCTAAATAGATCACTGTCATATCTTGGTCCTCATGAGGCCAGACTTGTGGAGAACACACTGGGGTGCCCCCACCACCGAAGCTTGGCCTCATTCATGGCCAAGAACTTTTTTCTTTCTAATTCCCAAGCTGGCGTGAATAATAGATGGCTAAATATGCTACAAGAAGTGGCAAAAACGGATTTTAATTTGGTTCAGTCCCTACACCAGAAGGAGATTGTTCAAATTTCCAAGTAAGTTAATTGACAATGACTTTAGAAGTAGCAGAGATATACATATATGGGGTTTTTCTGTCGTGCGTTTAACTGCAACTTTTAAAATACGGTTAAACTTATCAGCGGTCATGTTAGACACATATCTACGAGGTTGAAATACCACAATATCAGCAATATTGAGAATACATCCGATTGAAAAAGTATACGTTTAACTGCAGTACTTTAGAAACCCTAATTTGTCTGTTTATTTCATCCAACAAATTAATTAGGTGGTGGAAAGAGCTGGGATTGACAAGGGAGCTGAAGTTTGCAAGAGACGAGCCAGTTAAATGGTACATTTGGTCCATGGCATGCCTAACAGATCCAAACTTGTCAGAGGAGAGGATTCAGCTCACAAAACCTATCTCATTCATCTATTTGATTGATGACATTTTCGATGTTTATGGGACGCTTGATGAACTCACTCTCTTCACTGAGGCTGTCAATAGGTAAAATGTCCTGTAATTTCTTAATTTGCTTCACCAGTTTTCACCACAAATTGGGCTAAATGTTATGCTGCAGATGGGAAATTGGTGCTATAGAGCACTTACCGGACTATATGAAGATATGTTTCGAGGCTCTCTACAATATAACGAATGAAATCAGCTGCGAGGTCTATCAAAAGCACGGGTGGAACCCGTTACATTCGTTGAAGAAAGCGGTGATATATTAAACCGGATTAGTGTCATGAAATTTAACTACTAGTTTGCTCAAGAAAGGTTTAACAGATATTTCGTTCTACAATTACGTGCAGTGGGGGAGTCTGTGCAATGCATTTTTACTAGAAGCAAAATGGTTCAAATCGGGGCACTTGCCGAAGGCAGAAGACTACTTAAAGAATGGTATTGTTTCTTCTGGTGTCAATGTGGTGATGGTGCATATCTTCTTTCTCTTGGGTCAAGGTAATACCAAACAAAGTGTGGAGCTGTTGAATCAAACTCCAGCAATTGTGTCTTCCACAGCAGCAATTCTTCGGCTTTGGGACGATTTTGGAAGCGCAGAGGTGATTATATATAATTAGATTCATATCAAACACTGCAAATAGAGTAAATGTCTTGTTCATATCTCTCAAAATGTGCTTATTTTGGCTGAAGGATGAGAATCAAAGTGGGCACGACGGGTCATATGTAAGGTGCTACTTACAAGAACATCCAGGTTCTGCCATGGAGGAAGCACAAGAAAATACTGTGAATATGATTTCAAAAGAATGGAAGAACCTGAACAAGGAACTGGTCTCTCCAAATTACCCTTTTCCAGCGACGTTCACCAAGGCTTCCCTTAATCTTGCAAGAATGGTCCCGTTGATGTATAATTACGATGACAACCAGCACCTTCCATCTCTTGAGGTGTATATGAAATCCATGCTGTATGAAACTGAATCTGTGTACTAATTATTCAAGGCTATAAAAGTGAAGAAATTATTGAAGCTTTCACGAATTTAAATAGTAAAATTTAAAGGGTCTAGCAATAAAACCACAAATGGTTCAACATGCAAAACAGAACAAAGAACAACAGAAATACATTAGTCCTCCGAAGGCAACTGCAAATTGTAACGCCGGTAAGTATTTGTGTTCCCAAGCTTCACAATCTTCTTTGCTTCATTGATTCTGGAAGCCTTAGCCAGCCCGTCCACCACAACCTGCAATAGTTCCACATCGACAAGGAGGCGCCTTTTGAAAATTTCCTCGCTGAGTTCAAAGGCAAAGTCCAAATCACCCTTCTTGCAAACAAAGGGAACAAGCATCTGGAAAGTCCATTTTTGCAGAGCACAACTACTCTTCACCAGTTCTCGGTACCACTGTTTAGCTTCTTCCAATTTCCCCTCATTAACAAATCCCTTGATCAAGGCATTGAAGCTAAAAACATCAGGTTTCACTTCCTTGTTCCTCATTTCCTCGAATAACTCAACCGCCTCGTTAGTTTTCTTCTCCGAAGCCAATCCCAGCAACCTGGCATTGTAGCTCCTAACATCAGGCACAACATTCTTCCCCACCATTCGACTCCATAATTTTTCGGCTGCCAAAAACTGATTATTCACATACAACCCATTCATGATCGTGTTGAATGTGATCACATCCGGCTCAACACCCTTATTCTCCATCTCAACAAGCATTGAAACCGCCGATTCCAACGAACCCATTTCACAAAACGCTTTGACCACAGTATTATACGACACCACATCCGGCTCAATTGACAACTTCTGCGAGACCCCTCTAAAAACCTCATCAACCTTGTCGAATTTCTTGGAGTTAACACAAGCACCCAAGAGGGCATTAAAGGACAAGACGGTGCGCTCACAGCTTTTCTCAGGCATTTCGTCGAACACCTTCTCGGCATTTTCGAACATGCCAGCTTTCCCGTAAAGCGTAACCAGTCGGACAGCGAATCCCTCCGTGGAAAAGTCCGGGTACTGCTTCTGGTCCTCCAGGATCTCCTCGATCCATTTGAAACGTTTGGCGGCTGCGAGACGGCGGACGGTGTCCTCGTAAATGGGGGTTTTGGTACGGAAGCGGTAGAGCTCGGAGGACTTCTTAAACTTCTCGACGAGGCGTTTCAGGTTGCGCTCTTTGTAGAGGTTGGTGGAGATGGCGCCAATGCTGTTGGTGGTGGTGGCGGCGTTGGATTGGGTGGCGGTGCAGAAGGCGCGCTGGAGGACGCGAGAGAACGACATCGTCTCGGAAGTGGTGGCCGCCGGGTTGTGGTTCTTTTTGTTTATACTCTAACTCTTTGGGTTTGGGCTTGACAGCAGCCCAAAAGAAAATTGAACCCGTTAAGCATATTGGAGTAGGTCAAGTGATGGTTTAAGGTCAACGAACGCAAAGAGAAGCCCAGTCTTTAGCCATAGAAGTTTTGGGGAAAAAGATGAACTACGAAAAAATTAGGGCTCACTTGGAATTGTTTTTGATATGGCTAAAAGCGTTTTTTGGTAAAAGAAATTTTGAAACTAATATTTAGTAAAAAGTCTGTTAATCCTAGAAAATCACTTGAAATACTTTTTATACTTTCTATAAAAAACACATAACTAGTGTTTCTTGCATGAAATACTTTAAGTGCTTTTGAAACCTATAAACATTTTCTCTAAAAACTTTTTCAGTTATTTTAAAAACAGTTCCAAACTAGCCTTTATTTGAAGATATGTACAATTTGGTTTGAATCCCGCTCCCTCTCAGTGGGCGATTTATAAAAATAAAAAAATAGACTACCACCCTCTACAAGTCTTCAGAGCATTGCAGATTAACTTGTTTGGTTTTTACCTTTCCTCTGTTGGTAAAAGTAATGTGACATGAACAAGTACACGGAGCACAGCTGAGTTGCTAGACAATATTTAGAAAGAACGGCCTTACAAAGTAAGTGTACTCTACACTCTACAAGAAAGGAATATTGTCTGCCCTAACAAACCTTCAAACGTTTATGTACTTTTTCCGGTCAACAAGACCAGCAGGCATGACATGAATATATTCAAAAACAAAAACAATCGTTCGATTTTTGCACTCTATTTCTCGTTATCCACTTTTACTCGTTTGTTTAAACTTTTGGATACGATCAATTAAGGGAGAAATAAGTGTTAGAAAACAAGATAGAAGCGCATAAAGAGAAAACGAGTGTGAAAATTTTCTTTTAAAAGCAAACCTCATACACATGTGAATGCTAGATTTTGAAATCAAGTTACTTCTTGTTCCTCTCTTTAAACTCATCCAACGGATTAAATTGAGCGATCAAGATTACTACAGTAAAAATATATTATAAGTGTACATATTAAAACAACCCCTAACCAATTGGACGTACTAAACTGAATGTCTAGGACATTTCTCTCTCCTTCTCTCTCTCTCTAGTTAGTTAGACTCTAAAAAATTCCTCTCCCTCACACACAATGGAATGATACCCTTGTGAGGACCATCTATATGATTTCGTAACAGAAACTACTCTCTCTCTCTCTCTCTCTCTCTCTCTCACTTGTTAAAACTAACTTTGATCAAAACATAGCCAGAAATATGAACTCTGTGAGTTGTGTCTTGGATGAATCATGCTTAGCAGAAGAAGAAGGCAGCGGAGGGGGAAGGATGAGCTTCAAATCCAAAACTGACGGCGAATTCAAATCCAAAAATCTGTTCGCCGAGAGGAGGAGAAGGGAGAAGCTAAGTGGAAGACTCCTTGCACTACGCGCATTGGTTCCGAATATCACAAATGCAAGTACTCAAAGCCCTTGATTGCCTGCATTAAATTTTACCAGTTTCCGTTATTAACATGAGTATCTCATCTATGGTTTTTCGCCGTGTTTCAGATGAACAAAGCAACCATTGTTGAGGATGCCATCACTTACATCCAGGAGCTGCAGCAGAAAGTAAACCTCCTCAAGGACCAGATTTTTGAGATGGAAGCATCATCAGAAGAAACACTGGAGCCGAACACAGAAGAAACTCATCCTGATGCAGCAGAAGAGATGAAGAAATTCGGGATTCAGGTTTCAACAACCAGCTAACAACTAAGCATATTCAATCTCTTAGGACAATATAGGAGTTTTTTTCTGCTCATATATTTTCAATGTTGTTGCTGGTTTGGCAGACAGAGGTGAATGTGACCAAGATTGATGGAAACAAACTTTGGGTGAAGGCAGTCCTCGAGAAGAAACGAGGAGGGTTCACAAAACTGATGGGAGCCATGACCGCCTTTGGCTTCGAACTCACTGACACCAGCATCACTACCTCCAGCGGAGCAATGATGGTTTCATCCTGTGTAACGGTAAGTCACAGCAAAAACAAAGAAAGCTGTGAAATTTTATCTGCACCAGAAGTTAATATAAATTCTAATGATTTTCAGGGATTCTCCTGCGAAACGCTCGAAGTTGAGCAAACCCGGGAATTGATGCTGGAGATCATCAATGACATGTAGAGCAAAATGGAAGGATCAGATCATACAATCACTTTCAATTACAACACAACTTGAAAAACAACTAACATTGTTTTCTGTTTTGATTACTTGTTAATTTCACTTGGCATATGGCAATCCAGAAGGTTCTGGAACATCATGTTTTGATCCGAGCGATATTCTAATTTAATCTAAATGAAGGTATTAATTAAAGAAATGGAAAATTGTTTGGCTATAGCTTGACAACATAAAAGAACATAAGGGACTGCACCATCCCACGAAAGTGTCAACAAAAACAAACACAAGCAAATACCACAAGACAGCTAACCAATATTGCAGGCTTGGGGACCAAGCAACTACTGAGACAAAAATATAAAAACCCCAAAATTTCCAATTGAGCAAAATTCCAAAATTGCGCCATTTGATTCCAAATCTTAGCCTCACTTTTCCATTCCTTTTGTTTACAATCCCAACAAGCTTCTATGAACATGCAATCTTTTTTGCGCAAAATTAAAAGAGAAAAATACCCACAAAACAAAAAGAGGAGAAAGATTAACTGTCAAGTGACAAAAGATCAAATCTTCATCTCTGGGCCTGAAATCCAATCTTCCTTCCTCCTTCACTCTTCAGTGAAATGCCTGCATTGCATGGTTCTAATGTCAATTTTACCAACCTTAATGCTAAAAATTGCAATAATGCATAGGAAATGATTTCCATATACTCATTTTCTCGTTCAACGCACCCTCCTAAGATTTATTCAATTAAAACGCCACATAAAAATCGGGATGTACTTAGGAGAAAAGGGTGTGCGGAAATTACTTCCCTTCACTAATTCATTGGATCAAAATATCAAATAGACAATTGGAATTCAATTGTGGGGAATAAGAATTCCCAAAGTCACATTTCATTTCAAAGATCTGTACAATTTACTGAATTTGTAGAGAGAGGAGAGAGAAAAAAGATGAGATTTTTTTGTACCTTGAGATTGAGGCTTGCAGACAGGGGGGTCTTCAAAGAGAGAGAGAGAAAGCTGCTTATGGGCAACACCAATGTCAAACAAAATCAGCCCAGAAGACGGATCGCTCACTGAGATTCCCTTCACCGGCAGCCAAAGAAAAAGCTCCTCCTGAGTCAAACCCTCCAAGCCTCTGAGCACGCCATAGCTGAGATTAGCTCTGACTATGCTTTCAAAGTAGACTCTGGTCTCAAACTTGGTCATGCACGAGCGGTCCAGATGCACCTCCAGGCGGCCCGTCTGGTCGAGATTGTATGACTTCACATTGTCCGGGAAAAGCCCGGCGGGGAGGCCTTGGCTTTGGAGGAGGTTGTGGAGGGTTGAGGTGGCGGTGGGAGGAAGAAGGAAGAGAAGGAGACAGAGAGTGAGCAAAGATATTGGTGTCAGAGACATTGTGCGAAGGAAGGACAGACAAAAGCTGAATGTCTGAGGTTTCAAAGAAGGTTTTTATACGGGGAATTTTATCGAAAAATTTTCGGTTCATTTTAATGGAAAATTATATTTTTTACACTAAAAAGTCAATCTTGAAACTATTTATTTTACTTTTTATTTTATCCTTATCATTAAAACTCAAAGTTTTCAAATTTTTTTCAACATTTTTCCTTTTTATTTAAGGTTTCATTTTGGGGAAAGCTACCATGAGAAGATATTAATGCACAAACTGAAAAAAAGGTACAATTTATTTACTAGTTTCTTCAATAAGATTTATTTACTAGTTTTTTCATTTCTTTATTTATAAGTAATATTTTACAGTAATTTATTACACAAAGTAGATGGACGGACATACCAAAAATGTGATGTGGTAAGAGTAATATTTTTTATATATTAATATTTTATTATATACTTTTCGAATCATGTGATTGTCCAACCACACATACAAAATATCCTTATTCTCTCCGTATTTTGGTCACACTCAACTCTCTTAGTTAGGAGAATTTTTTCAGTGTGTTAGGAACATAGCCCGGTATCAAGTGTCATAATACAAGTGCTTGGAAATTATTTGATCAAGTATCCAACCATTTATATTATGACACTTGTTGTACAGGAACGTATTCCCAACACACTAAAAAATCCATCCCTTGCTAGTTGCGCGCCCTTGTGTCTAGTGTCGTATACTTCCGTCAAAGACAATTAGACAAGAATCTCTCATGTTTAAGAGAGTAAAATGTGATAGTTCTAGGAGGTGCACACTAGTTAATGATTTAGTGATACTTCTTTTCCTAATTAGACAAGAATCTGTCATGTTTAAGAAAATTGGTGTATGTAATCATATTTCCGTACATAAACTTCATTATTCTTGTCAAATTTTTAAGGAAGATCATTTTGTTGATGCATCAAGCAGCATGATCGTTTATAAACCATCAAATCCGACGTATGCTTTCTTGATGAACCTTTTATCATTATGTCTTCATAAGGCACACATGCTTCCATTCGATGATTTTGATCCATGCATGCTAATGGTCCTTTCCCTCCTAAGTTTGCCTGCTGATGCCTTAACTGCTGTTATTAATGTCGCCTTAACAGAGAATGTAATTAGTAACAATAATTTACTCCAAGAATTGATTAAGAACAAACACAGATTTGGAGAGTGTTTTGGAGTGCTTTTACTCCTTCGAAACGTTTTTGATATTGTTCGAAAGAAAAACTTAAAAGTATTTTCGGATTGTTAAAGTCATTTATCGTGCTTTTTGGATGGCACCTACCAAATGCTTTTTCATGAAACACTATTTTTTAGTGAAAATTTCTTTGTGCTAGCTTCTAACAGAAACGCTTTCAGTAAAAACACTTCCAAAAACAATAGTGCGTACCACTTTACAAATAAGCACTTCCAAAGAAGCTTTTATTAAGAATGCTTTGTCCAACATCATTATTCATTCTTACAAACAAAGATTCTAACTTGAAAAAGTTGTGGGTAACAAGAAGACAGAGTTCTTACAATCTCCAAATTAATATCTTCAGTTTATCCAATCCTGCCTATTGTAAATAGTTGCTTCCTTCATCCCTTATTTGTCCATACGGATTTGAGCTTCCGAAAAGATAATCTGCAGTTCCTTTCCATGGATTCCCATATCTTCCTTGACCACTACCAAATTCATAGCAAGAATCAGCATTTCCATTGCCTCTCTTAAAATCACGAGCCAGGCAAGGCCAATACCCAAACAAACTCTCACAAATATCCATGGCCTCCAGTCCATATCCACTAGGAACTTGATTATACACTTGCTGCTCATGTTCATAACTACCCTGCACAACTTCTTCACTTTCCTCAACTTTATTTGGCTGATCTTCTATCCTCTCTTGGTGCTGCTTCTCTTCTTCAACCGCCTGCATCGGTTGGCTTCCGTTGATGGGTTTTGGTGGTTGCTCAGAGGGTTCTTGCTTACCACTCCACGGCACGATAGAGCCATCAGTGACACCTTCTAAAGAGGTGGGACTTAGGGCAGCAGGCCCAGAAGAACGAGGATAACAAGTTTCAAGTGAAGGCGAAAGGGGCTTTCCGTAAGTTTGAGCAATATCAAATCCCCCACCATAAGGCGTAGGATCATACTCTTCAAATTCAAGCTCATTAGACTTGGATGAAACGGAATAAGATATCATAAACTGAGTCGCTTCAGCATCATAACTCGGGTTATAAACATTTGGGTAGTAATTGATGGATAGAGGTTTTGTGTAAGAATTTTGACAAGCATAATAATATTGAGATGGAGTTGGATCATACTGAAACAAGTTTTGGGTGGGGGGCTCATGGCTAGAATAATAATACGAGTTTTGGGTGGGGGGCTCATGGCTGGAATAATAATAAGATGTTGGTCCTTGATCTAGAGAAGCATGATGATCATGAATATCAGCATAAGGGGTTAAACTATACTCACCAAGATCACCAGCCTCATAGTAGTTGGAGCTGTAGAATGCCATTTATGAATCAATCGACACGATCCGCAGACGATTTTCTCTCCCTTGATGGATTCCAGATGTTCTAGGATTCGTGTTTTCCGCAACTTCAGAGGAATTACACTGAATTCTACAACATCAAAGTGAACCCTAATATTACAATTGCTTGTGATTCCTATCTATCTTCTAACTGAATTCCCATACACACAAATCTTATCCAGTTGTGAAGAAAATGTGCGCCTCACCGACTCGTGTGCAAGAAAAAGGAAAGGTGGGTTCACTTATGAGAGAGATCAACATGTGAAGAGGACGAAGGATTAAGGATTTCATAAACATATGATTAGAGAGGATTACCTTTGCCAGAAAGTGGATTGAGATGTGACTGAAAAGGAATCCTGAGAAATTTCGCTTGAAAGACGATGAGATTCAACAAATTTTCTGCCCTTTTTATATTTTTTATATTTGTTCGGTTGCATAATTTCCTTTGCTTAGGAAGGTGGCAAGTGTATAAAGTCATGGCAGCATGTGCCGATTGCACTCTTGTCTAGAGCTGTTGGCTTGTCAATGTCATATTGGTCCCAACTAGAAGAATTGCGCACATTAGACGCTACTTGTGCTTGACGTTTGACACCGAAACCCTTGGATTGGATAATGGCATGGTTGCCACTTGCCAGAGTAGTGCAAGTGCAAGTGCAATTAATTAGGGAACGCTTTTACTAGGAGAAATTTTATTTGAACCGTATATTTTATCTTTACACCCAACTTAAAAATTTATTTAATAAAATTTCAAATGTGCCCTGAAATAAATAGAAAGAATTTCAAAACATTAGAACTTGTATATGCTCCAGCCAACCTCATCGGGAAAACACAAAGGGAGGCTTTCACGCTCCCCGACAAGCCACGACACCCCTTTTTTTCCGGCAAACACAATTGAAGCTCCAACAATCCAATTAATGCTCTCCTTTTATTTTTTTTATTTTTTTGTTTCTCTCTGCGAACTTGGGTCCAATCAATCGGGAAAGAAAGACGGGTGTGAATTAGTGTTGATGGAGAAGTGAGGAGTCATGGTCGATGCCCACCGATGGCACCAAAAGGAAATGATGGTTCATATTCTTATCACGGTTATGATACGAGGGAGGAGGAGAAAAAGAAGGAAAAGAATGGAAGGAGTTGATAGTTGTTGATGACTTGGGGATAAATTTTGGCGGAAGTTTGATTTGGATTCTCCGAAAATAATGGTGAGGTGTGGTGGGTTTAGGGTTATTGGGTGAAGACATAAAAACACCCATTTTTATTATTTATTAAGGGCAAATTTGAGAGTTTGTTGGACATAATTGTTAAGTTGGGTGTATAGATAAAACAAATGGGTTCAAATAAAAAAAAAAAATTTACTAGTTTTGATTTACTTTTCAGTGCATATTTCAAATAGATAATGATTTTGTTTTCAACATAATGTATCGAATAGCTGACTATTGATTTAGGGATGTTCTTTTCTCAGTTGTGATTTTGAATCTCACACAATCAGCAACTATAAGAAAGAAAAAGCATCGGTCGAACATTAGAGAGAGGGAGGTCGTGGAAGATGTCGTTTGAACTATCACCCACATGTCATTTGGCTAACTGTGTTGAGTTTTTTGAATTAACTAATTAAGGCTCATTGTGTTCTTTTTTTATTTATCGAAAAACTAATAACATGTTTACCAACTTAGAACGAGAAATGTATTGGATTAAAAAATAGATGTAAAATTGCATGCTTTCTCATTCCTTATATCAGGAAAATTTCCAAGTAAACGTGTCATATCAAATAATTTTTGCTGAATATAATCTCTAGTCTTTGATTTGTTATGGTTATGGGGAGAGTTAAGATATTGTGCAATTTTTGGCGAGATCGACAGGACAATGGGCCAACAGAAAAACCAGCAACCCATATATAATATAAACTGGGTCAGAAAGAGGAAAATGCAACTCAACCCAACTTCTTTTGGGTTGAACCAAATCAGGTTCCAAATTGTGGCCTAAACCCTAGGGGGAGCCCAAGGCATTGAATTCAACCATGCAAGGTCTGACCTTGGTTGCTTGACTTCTTCTTCACAATTGACTTAATATAATAGGTTCCAAATCTGAGAGGATCTTTTTGAAGGAAACAAGTATGAATTATCAACTATTGCAACTGCCTTTACGTATTTGGTACATGATTTTCTGAGTACTTACAAGATTAGGTGCATATTACATCACTAATGTTGTCGAATACAGTTGAAGAAAAAGCCCAACCGAATACGTCAATGACAATTTTATCTCCTAGACTTACGAGTCTAAGGGATGTATTTTGTGATATTTAAAATTAAAACAAATGGCCTCTAATTTTATTGATTATTATTTTTCCAAATCTTATAAGTAATAGTAGTTCAACAAAACTTGTTTATTTTAATGCAAGGACAAGAACATAGGAAGGTACGTAAAACAGATAAACCTTTGTTTATAAGATTGGGTTGTTTTTCTAGTTTATGTATACATTTAAGTAAAGAAATTGGTTAATTTTGAACCTTTATGGAGATGTTGATTCGGATTTATGACCTAATTTAAAAGTGAAAAGAGAAGTCCCACGAAACTAATATCACTTTTGTGTTGAGAATCTCACGTTTGATCAAAATTGACAAAACAAATTTCAATATATTATACAAGTCTATTCCTAAATACATCGAGGTTTATTAGGATAAAATCTCACTCTTGATGGGCTAACGGGTGATTAAGTGTTGAATCATACATATGGTATGAAATTTGGCAATTCGTCTATAAAAAAAATATTGATCCGTCTAGGACAAGGGGTATATCACATATTTTGATTTCCTTAATAAAACTAGCATAAATGACAATGTTGTCTCGTCTTATTCCCCATGCATAATTGTCTCTTAGGTGTTGTATATATGTGTAACCCTCTTTGATATTTAGTACTTTTATATCATGATATGTATAGGGCAATTGACTTAACCATCCAACTTCTTCTGTTCTCCACCAGCTACGTACAGAAGCGGCAACTTTTGCCATAATTATATGTGAATCTTCTGTACTGTTAGTTTTAGAGCAACCTAATCTTGAGATCAATTGTCAGCTCTCTCACAGTCATGCTTGTGATGTGGGTTACAAATTTTATACATAAAACTTAGATTTGAGAAACCATGCATGACCTCAGATAAGGGACAAGAAAGAGAAAATCAAGAAGAAATGTATATATTTTTGTTGCTTTTGAAGAAAGAAAAGAGAGTGAGAAAATGTTCATTCGTTGTGCCAAAATATTTCTTTAACAATTATGACATTAGAGAAAGAAACAGAAAGAGCAGGTCCAACCCATCTCTCAACTCCAATTTAATTACCACCATGAAAGCAACAAAAACTACTTCCTCATGTAACTTTTAAGTCAATTGAGATATATTCCAAGTCCTTTGATAAATTACAAGAAAGTTGACTTGCTTAAGAATTTTATGTATCATGCACAATCACAATCACAATGTACATGTATGATATCATATGTACGAGACGGTTATCTATCGACCCACATCTTGTAATCAGCCCTATAAATTTAGAATCATGTATTATTTGGGCACATATACCTTATTCAGAGATTACTTCTACTCATAAGTACTTTTGCTAGAATTTTTATTAAAAATACGTTGAAAGTTTACTGAAATTCCAATTACTAGTAATCTAAGACACACTACTTGAAAGTGCTTCTTGAAGAAAAGCAATCAAAATTGAGAAAGATCTAAAGGCTAGTAAAAGGAACTATATAGGATACATTTTGTCATTTGAGAAACCTAGGATACATTATTACAAACATGAATGATGAGCTCTACTCTACATCTACATGAAATGGACTCTACATGCTTTTAATCAGTTTAAGACGTAAAAAAGAGCATAATGAGCTGGGGATATTGAAAGATTTGCTTGAAGAGCATGGGACAGGGCATGACACATATTTCAATCAATGTCCCAGTTAATTAAACCAAGCGAGGATCCTCACCAGATCCTCTTTGTGAGGATCCCGAGAATTCTCCAATCACATTCGTTTATTGTATATCGTGCAGCCAATTTTTGTCAGGTATTGTTTATATTCAATTTTAAATAAAAAAATTTACAATAATTTCTGACCGTGCAATATACGATAAACGGATATGATTGAAGGATCTAATAAGAATCCTCCTGGAATTAAACCTACATATTAGATTAGACTTAAGAATTTTTCTTAATTAAAGGGTTTAGTAGATGTGGGACCTAATGATCGATGACTAAAGGAATGTTTTTATCTAACATATCCATGTCAACCTCATTACACCACACGAAGGAGGGCCAAAGGGGGAGGACTAACTTGGTAACGTTTCATATATTGGAGGTCAACAAAGCTAATGATTAATGACTTGTCATTCTTTGGAGTATAGGAGCCTCCTCTTTGGTGGAAAATGTAGTAGAAATTAGTTGAATTAGACTCGTGGAAGTCAATCTTGAGAGAGATGGCTATTGAGAGGGAACAAAACCTTATTTAGAATATAATTGCTTTTTGGGTAATTAGAGAGAGAGAGAGAGAGTAGGTGAAGACAAAAAAGATTAGAACAAGTAGACACAACAGCTGTCCGATTAATCAAAATGATAAATTAAAGAAGTAGTAGGACTGCACGAAAAAGCAAATTTTAGAGCTTTAATTTTGCACTTTAATCATTTTTCAGTTGAACATGCCTTATCCCCATAGATGAATACAAATTAATATGCTTCGTTGCTCACTAAGATAAACATAATGTATTATTGCCTGTCTATAAATACCATTAGCTCATCCAATTCCCATTAAACTACCATAACCACTGCTATTGCCTTGCTTTTTCATATCATATTTAATCGAATTTCTTGTTAGTAATAACGGCAATCAAAACCAGATTAACTGACAGAATACGATACAAAAACACTGTTATATGTGGACAAATTTATCTGCTCTCGGGCCGTCACTCTATTGCGTCTGGCCCGTCCTTTAGGCACCACAGCCTTCAACCACTCATCGCAAGGGCAAGAGAGGCAAAGGTACTAGGGTTCATGCTCGAAACAAAGTTTAAATCCCTCACTTTCATTATATCGATGTGGACTACCTCGCGAAATAGGAATAGAGCTTTTCTATAGACATTTGAAACAAGAAAATAAAATAAATGCAAACAAGAAAAAAGAAAGAATGGACGGCTCTCACTATGGTGCGTGTTTAACTTAGTTTGGGGTTGACTATAAGGATACTTAGCTAGACAAACACGTTTGATTTACAACACAAATGGTCCACTACCTTAGATTGGACATAAAAATCACATGGTCAACTGGTGGCTACTCGAACTCGTATTGTTTTTTTTAATTATAAAAACAAAACAAAAAAACCATCACTGATCAATTTCTCATTTTTTCATCTTGTTCTCATTTTTCTTGTTAATATCATTTTTATTAGGCATGCCACTTAATGGCGACTATTCCAAGGACCGTGCAATTTGGGTTGTTTAAGAGAGAGAGAGATATTTGGACATTGGAGAAAGAGATTGTGTGTAAGATGGGTCAGTGGAATGGATTAATAAGAATTGCATGATTTAGATTGAACAGTTTGGATTATTCGGTTCATGAACTCCGGAGTGTGAGTTCTTGAGAGGATCTCAATCTGCTATTCTTACTACATGTGAATTCATTTTGTGCACACCTCAAGACTTGCTCAGCATGACATCATTAATTTCGTTATACAATTGCATAGTCGATACCAATATGAAATAGTAAATTATCACCAGTGCTAGCTAAGGTTAAATAATCACTTAATTTCATATTATTGCATGTATGAGAGAATGTTGAAGATCATACACGCATTATGATTATAATAAACTTAGGAACATATCGAAATAATTACGGTCTTCTTTTTATGTTTGAGATAACCCAATTAGTGCACGCGCCTATAATAATAGATGCAACTTAGTGTAATGATCGCAATTAATTGCATAACATATATAATTAATTAATATTAAGCAATTAGTTATAAGAACAAAGATGAACAAAACCATTCGGCGGTGTGGTAGGGAGTCACAAGGCGTGACATGAGCATGAGGGTCCAACCAAAGTGGTCAGTTTTTGGGAGGAACATTTCTGAATGCATAAAAATACAAGAAGAAGATCCAAAAGTTGGATGGCTGTGACCTAATTTCCTTTTCTTTATCAAGACAAAAAAGAAAGCGAGTATATCGTGTCTTTCTCTCAAGTGCAGAGGCGACTCTTCTCTTATCCCATGCCATTAATTAGGGTAATGACTTTTAAGTTATAAGAGAAAGTATTTTTAATGCAACATCTTGTGCCAAAAAACATGTAAGAAAGTAAACATTTTGTAATTAGTACTCGGTAAAAATTTGACATAACTATCGAGACTAGTGGTTGATACTATTTGACATAATTAACTTCTAATAGTAGCAAAAAATTTTAGACTCGTTTGAAAGTTATTTTAAAAACACCAAAAATTGATTCTAAAAATTTTTTTAACAAAATTTTTTTTAATCATTTTAAAAGCTTCCAAACAAGCCCTTATAATTTAACTATAGAATATTTATCTTTATACTCGTAATACTGTGTTCAAATCTTCTCTCCCTAGATCGCTTAATCTGGCCTCCTAATTAATTCACATTTCTAATTGTCCTGCTGGATTACCATGGTTTTTCTTCTATTTTTCCCTCTAGTTTGCAGGACTACCACGTTTTGGATAATGGATTATTTAATGAACAAGGATGCCACCCATGATTTGGTTATGAGATTGGACGGTTGTGATTGGATGAGAGATGGGCGGTCTGGCTGGCTTCGTCGTGTTAGCTACGAGAAATGACAAAAATTGAAGGAAAACCCGTCCCTCAAATCTCAGGGCCATTTGACTGTTGTCGAGCTCAGCCAAAGTTTGAGAGGCCCCAGTGTCGACGCACGCGTGCCTGCCCCAATGGGTCCCCGGTTGACTCATTTTGCTTCTCAAAGGATAAGTCATAATCATGCTTAACCAGTTAAATACTCTCTAATTTAAATCAAACAAGTCATATCTGTAATTCACTTGAATCCTTTTTTTTTCTGCTGGAGTTTTTTATTAGCAGTTCGAAGATCTTCTTTTATATCCTCTTTTTCGGATCCCTTTATTAATTCTTTTGGTCGATTTTTTAAAAGGTTTTTATGAGAATATTTCATTGAGCATGGTAATCTTGGTAGGTTAAATAGTTAGTTGGGAGAGAGTAATTGGTAGAGTTCAAACCAGAAGCTTTTCTGAGAATATTTTTTTAGTACAGTGATAGTGTTAATGAGTTAAATAGTTAGTTGGAGAAGAGTAATGGGTAGAGTTCGAACCCGAACTAAAATGCATATGCATGATTGTTTTTCACCACTGCTATACACAATTTGGGATGCAAATTTTTGTATCATTTCATTAAAAGAAACAAATTATTCCACACGTGTGCCGAAGCTGACAATTTTGTATGATCAGTATGTGTCAAAATATATTTGCTAATTCCTTACATCATTATTAAGGAAAGCAGTTGCAGAAACTCATGGATCTGACCTAACACTCCTTTTGAGCTCCATGTATAATTGCAGTCAACCATTTTCTTATTATTTTTTGTGAAGAATTAGGTGAACATACATAGTCACCAACATCTGAATGAAATGTCAAAAAATATGGGCTGTAAGAATGCGTTTTGCTTAGTTGAGAATGAAAACTCGTCCCTGCACGTCCATTTGCCCTAATTGACCGCCATCAAGAATATTTATGGGGTTTCTTTATTTTAATCCTTGATAAAGATTGAAATTCAATTAAAACCTTATGTTAGATTATATATTCATTATATTCCTTTGACTATATTTCCATGTCAGCATAAATACTAAAATTCATATATATATTTTTAAAGATTTAATGCTTTTTTTGTTCCCATAATGCCCATATTAAATATTTGGTTTTATTTTGCTCCATATTGTTTGGCATTGATTATTGTTTGACTTTCTCAAACAATAAATATACCTCATCTAGACGTCCAAAAAACTATTAGTGATACGTTACAAGAATTAAACAAATACCTAATTCAAATTATTCATTATCATCATCCAAAGCATAGAGGAAATAAAAATACCCAAATCATATATTATACAAAATTGAATGCACTTAAATCATGTCCTAATGTGCTTAAATCATAGTACGTAGTCGAATGTACATAAATCATAGTACCAAGTCGAATGCACGTAAACTATGGTACCTACTACAATGCACCTAAATCACAGTATCTAGTTGAATGCACCTAAATATGTTATCTATTTGAATGCACCTACATCATAGTACCTACACGAATGCACTCAAATCATAGTACCCACATGAATGCAGTAAACGAATGCACCTAAATATGTAATCATAGTAGGTGCATTCGACTAAATCATAGTATGATTACATATTTAGGTGCATATGTAAATATGTAATCATAGTAGGTGCACCTACATATTTGTACCTTAGGTTCCATGTATGTAATCATACTCGATACTGTAATCATAGTACCGCATATGTAAATATGTAATCATAGTGTGGGTGCACCTAAATATGTAATGCACCTAAATCATAGGATCTAGTCAAATGCGCTTAAATATTTGTACTTTAAGGTTCCATGGTAAAAAAATAGTGATGGCATTACAAATACTATATACATAGCCCTCTTAATTTTAGAATATGAATTACTAATTTCTAAAATATAAACTAAAATCAGTTTGAAATTGGAATGAGAATAAAAAAACTACTGCAAAGTATCATGATATACATTATACATCCTTAAAAAAAAAAAAAAAAAAGCTATAATAAATGACGTCCTATGATTGTTAACAAAAAAAAAAACGTCTTCGTTACAAACATTCACAAAAGGGTATAATTGGAAGAATAAAACATAAACCAACAAAGAAATAAATGACAACCTAATGTGGAATTATGTAGGCTGACGTGGCTATTTGGTCAAGGACTTAATTCAATTATTAATCTTGCATACGGTATTATTCTAAACTAAATCTTTTTTGAAAGATTAATATCTAGTTTCCTAAATATTTATTCATTCTATATAAATGTGGTCCTTGCTAATCGGTTTTAGTCTAAAAGCCCAAGTGTTTCTTTCTCCTTGTACTGTACATGCATGGTGATGATCAGCCACAAATTTGATGCTCTTCTTACTTAAATTTTCAAAGGGATCCGAATTTAGAAATATCTGACTCCCACTGTGGAAAATTGGAGCAGCAGCTAGATTATTTGTCAAGTCAACTGCGCTTACTGAATTAACCACCACACTTTAAAGAGTAGCTAGTGTTGTAGAGCTAGCCTTCTTGAGTAGCTAGTGTTATAGAGCTAGCCTTCTTCTCCCGTAACTTCCCAAAGTCCCCAACTTGCTGGCTTAAAATCCTAACCCCTTTGATCTTTGTGGTGAGATAAGCATGCATGATTGCATTCGGTATTTTTGGTGGTTACATAAACTTCTGATTCAACATTGTTGGGGCTATCTAATATAGCTTTAGAATGACAAATTTATCATCGAAATTTAAGAGATAAGACTGATGATCATTTGGCCTAGTGATATTCAGTACTAAAAGAGGTCTTGAAGTTTGTTAGAATAGGAAAAAAGATTTGATGAAAGGAGGAAGCCTATATTTTAAAGATTTCATACCATGAAAATATTAAGTTATTTTGAAAATAAGCATACACAACACACCATTTTCCTACACAAGGCGTTAGGCAAATATGGTGTGCTGCGCAAATTACAGTCGCTAGGTTTGCTTTGTCATATGTCAATTTCTTCAAGCCTTTTTATATTAGCACCCTACAAAATGTTGAATGCACCGCATATTAAAATTTAATATTAAATGACTTATTTACCCTATTATGCAATGGTAATTTTGACCTTATCAAGTTAAAAAAAAAAAATTCTAAATACATTTCAAATCACTTTTAACGTATTATTTATCTAATTTAACTATCAAAATCTCTCCGACACTCCATTGTTGAAAAAAATCCTAACCAATGAAACTACAAATATGTTGATTGAGAAAAATTATTTTTGACGAATGAAACACGAAATCGATGTTTCGGAAGTTTCACATGAGGTAAGACTTCAAATTTTTTTATTGTTTTAGTGATTTTGACAACATCGATAATTATTTAATCTTACTTTTGCTACGTTATTCAAGCTTCTATGTTGGTATTCATGTTTCAGGGATCACAGGGATTACATGAAGAATTAAACATCTAAAATGACCACCAAATATTAAAAACAAACGACATTAATTTTAATGGTGGAATTGAAAACAATCCACATATGCTTTAAATCCTAGGCGGCATATTTTGTCAAAATTCCAGTCGGCATTTTTTATCCAAATCAAAAGCTTTATAAGATTTGAGAAATATGGGATGTATAGAAAATATGGGGTGCATGTAGAAAATGTAAGGTGTATATTGAGAATGTGAGGTGTGAGGGTATTATGGGGAATTATGTGGGGTGTATTAAGATAATTTTTCATTGAAAAAGCAAATATGGGATGTATTAAGTATGTAGAGTTTATTCAACAATTTGTGAGATGTTAATATAATAAGCCTTCTTTAGTTTGAAGTAGTTTGAGATGTCCCTGATCATCATTTTAAACGCTCTTTTATATGGAGATTATAATCAAGTCAAGCAAGTACTTTGTTTTGAATTTAGTTAAACCGTAAACTACTCATCATCCTACATTGAAGATGCGAATAAAAATGCAAAATTACAAGTGCCACATTACATTTGTTGAGGATCAAATAGCATATGAAGACTCTGAACGTCACTCGCCCCTTGCGATGTCGTGGGATTAGAAATTCGAAACATAGAAGCGTAACCTAATAACCCATAATCATTTATACGTGGTCCGGTAGTCCCCCCATGGGTCCTAATCTTGAGATTTTAATACTAGGGCTTGGACTTTTCCATTATTATTCTAAGACCCTGATCTGAATTCAACCGTCTGATTTCAACACAGACCATTTAAAAAGAAGCAAGTTATTCGTCTAAAACAGTGAGGTGGTGGTCAGATCAAACCCCATCATCATCATCATCATTCATCCCTTTATTCACAAGCATCACCATAAGAATTTTCCACACAAAAATAATATATAAAATATAGAATAAAATAACTCTAAAAAAATGAAAGGCAAGAGACGAGGGCATAAAAAACATATGGATAAAATATAATAAATAACAATAAATTCAAAGCTAAAAGAAAAAGCAAAGAAAATTCGATTCAGAACGCTCTCTCTCATTTGTCCAATCATCTCCCTTAAAAAAATGTCAACCGGATTCCCGTAAAATAATTTGCATCTACTATACCCTAAGGCCCTAACCGTATGAGATATATACTTTTATAAATTGCAACTTTGCAAAGCTCACATAACCATATTTCATATTTCCTTATTGTGTGTGTGTGTGTGTATAGTTATAGCCCCTCCCTCTCACTCTTATATGATCAATACTTCTACTTCATGAGACCTCAAACCAAGAGGCAAATTAAGAACAAGGGACAAAGGTGACCGAAGCGTTATACTTTTGAGCTGAATACTACTATGGCGGAGGAGTTTCAGGCCAGGATTTGTGGCGGCAACTCATGGTGGAGTTCATCGAGACACGTGCTGGCGGCTTCACCGTGTTCTGTGGGTTTTAATGATCATATGGGGGGCTTCGGCTACCCCAACGACATGGTGGACATCAAGGCAACAAGGTCTTCCTGCGGTGAGATTAATAACTCGGTTTCTGATGACCATGACGGTGGTGATCATAGTAATTCTATTGCTAATTTTGATCAATATCAAGATGTTCAAAAGCCTGATCATGATTCCACCTTGCAAATGATAGGTTTTGGTCTTTCATCATCGTTATCTTCAACACCCTCAGATTTCAACCAAGCTTTGCTCCTGTAAGTTCGTTTAATTCATTTGCTAGCTAAATAGCTACTTTTCTTAATTAGTTGAAATCCATGCATGAGAAAACCCTTAATTATTTAGTCTTAGTTCTATTCATTGATTTAGGGAAAAAAATCAATATGATATGAACTTTAATGATTGGGAAATTGAATTCATATATAGTACTAATTAGCTTTATGTGGAAATTGAATTTTATATCAACATCACTGACTTTTATCATCTTAATTATCTTGCTGTAGTCGCAGTGGTAGTGGAAGAGGTGAGAGCAATTTTCATAATTCTATGCTCCAAGAAGATATGGGTATGAACACCAAGTTGAACACCGGCGCCCTAGGCGATGAAGAATCATCTTCTCTCATAAATGTTTTCAAGCCCATGAATCAAGATTTCTCTTTAGACCAATTAGGTTCACCATCGTCTTCTGGCTTTCCTATAAGCTCATCGTCATCAGCTGCTAATTCTTACGGCTTCTCCTCAGCCTTAATGTTGCAAACTCTATTTGATTCTGAACCAGTACCTCAAACCCAACCCCAACAATCAGTTTTCAACAACAATCAGTTTTCAAATGGCTCGTTATTATCACCTTCTCCTACTAGTAATTGTTGGCCGCCGAGATACTCTCCAAACAGTTGCCTAAGACCCTCAGCGCTTCCAAAGCAGTTACAACCTGGTGTTGGTGGTGGCGGTAGCTTGCACTTTTCCAATAACATTAGTACACCCTTCTGGAACGCCCCCGCTCCCGCGGCTTTAAATCAAGACAATACTATTCGATCTAGTAATGATCTGTTTTCCTCTTCACAAGCACAGTATACAACACCTTCTCTGTCACCTTTTCATGAAAAGAAACCCAATTCCAACAACTTTACCACCAAGGTAAGTAATGAACCTTACAGTTTACCTATTCAACATATAGCTAGCTAGCTAGGGTTTATGACCATATGTATGACAAAAGGGTTTGAGACTAACAATTTAGATGTTGAAATTTCGAAATTTCAGGCCAATACTAATGGAGATGTCCAAGATTCAAGCTCCTCTGTTGTAAAGAAAAGTAGCAGCAGCGCCTGTGAACCTGTATTCAAAAGAGCTCGAATTGAAACACCTTCACCCTTACCGACTTTTAAGGTACGACACACATATCTAATCAAAAGTTTTTGGCAGCAGCCATCGATTGATGAGCTAGCAAGCTTTTTCTTTGTCAAAATGATTTTTAAAATTTTAATTAAGGCTTGATTAATTTGTTATTGATTAGGTTCGGAAAGAGAAGCTTGGGGATCGGATCACCGCCCTCCAGCAATTGGTTTCACCTTTCGGAAAGGTAGAGTTTTGTTGTTTTCTTCTTTACTTTTTCAAGAAAAAAACACTTTACTAATTTGCTAAATAGAGGAATTCATCAAACTTACCTTGAATCCTTTTTGTTTTTCTTTTTCAGACTGATACAGCTTCTGTTCTCCACGAAGCTATTGAGTACATCAAATTCCTCCACGATCAAGTCAGTGTACGTTCCTTTTAGTAACTCTATTTTTTTTTTTTCGGGTTTAGACTTGTTAAATTAAGAAACCCTAGTTGCCTACAGAAACAAAATAAGTAATTGATTAATTTGTTTTCTGGGTTGTTCTTCAAAAAGAAGGTAGACCTAATGAAATTCTTTATACAAGTCTGGACTTAGTTCTGATATATAAGTTTTTCTTTATGTAATATTTCAGGTTTTAAGTACTCCATATATGAAAAATGGAGCTCCCATGCAACAGCAACAGGGTACTGATAAAATGGAGGAGGCCTCGGAAGGAGCACAACAAGATCTACAAAGCCTAGGACTCTGTTTGGTTCCAATTTCAAGCACATTTCCGGTTGCTAATGAGACCACAGCTGATTTTTGGACACCATCATTTGGAGCAACTTTCAGGTGATCAGAAGAGGAGCTGAGGAAGCCAAGGCCTAATAATATAATAGAAGCCAAATTGGTAAGGGTCGACAGACTAAAGTCCATACTGAGCCAACTGCTAGCAGGACTAATGATCGATGTACGGCTAGCAAGCGATTAAATATTATAGACCATTTCAATTTTTATGTAAAACTAATTAATATAAGTTATTAGTTAGGAGATGGGTTTGGAACAGGAACAGGTGCTAAATTTAGCGGAAGTTGATATTATATTAGGGTTTAGGGATATTAAGTTGTTGACAACAGCTGAATTTAGCAGATGGGGTGTAAAGAGCTGCCTTTTGTTCCTGTTCATGTATGTTGAGGGTTGGCACCACCACCTTTCCATTATCTCAGAGAAGAGAAAACTAAATAGATTTAAAGCGATTTGAATTGTAGTTAATTGATTTATATAATGTGTGTGTGTATATATATATATATATATATATATGTATATATTGTTGATTGTTGTAAGAACAGGAGGGAAAGATGTGTGAGTGGAGGTTATTTGATTGGCGTTTTCACTTTTTCAATTTGTTTAATTTATATGTTTGGAATGTGGTAGTGGGAAGTCAGAGGGCGGCCCACTGTGCCTGTTTTTAGGGTTTCTGGTGAATCTGGTCATGAGTCATGAGAAAGAGAGAGTGAGAAAGATAGAAAGATAGTGCATGCGCGAGTGCATGTATTTGCGCGTGTAAAACATCAACCCTAACAATTTATTTATTTTGGGTGAAAATCAACCCTAACATTAATATATGTTTTTATCCTTCAATTTCTTCCCATGGAATGGCCAAGCAATTATAAGGTTCGTCCATTAAACATGTAAAGAAAAATTAGTTGAAATGATGAATTTATAAATTTTAATAGTTGGCATAATCAGTTTGTTTTTTCGTATTTGACCTATATGTTTTTAATATTTTGATAGATATGATGTTTGTACTTAATCCATATATCATCAATATGATCTATAAGTCATCAATATTTGATTTTGATGAGTTTATCAATTAAAATTTGTAAAATAATTATTTCAGTTAATTTTCTTATATTATATGTAGCGTAACACCTCATACATGCATGTATGCATGTTTGTGAAGAAACACATTATGTGTTGATTAGGTTGTGAATCTGAATCATCAATTATTTGCTTGGCAATATAAACGTATGTTTGGTAAAATAACGTTATCCTCTAGTGTTGATTATTATTATTTTTTTTTTTTGAAAAAAATGTTGATTATCTTTTAACTTCTACGATTCCATAATCTACACTAGCATTTACCTACACACTTGTGTGTATGAACACATTTTTGTAGAAAATGAGAAGGAGAGAGGGAGAGAGGGAGAGAGGGAGAGAGAGAGAACGTGGGGGAGTGGGAGATTTTTTTTTTTTTTTGGGTTTTTTATTTTTTATTTTTAATATTGGAGATATTTTAACATCATCAGTAAGTGAGGCTTCAATAAAAAACAGTAAAATTTAGACCTGTGAAATTACATTATTGCCCATAATTTTTTTTTTGTGTAATAGAAGACTAATTTGTCTTTTCACCATCTTTTTGTTGACAAAGAAGATTTTATTAATTAGTAGATGTAATATTAATTATATCCTTGGTGGCAACTCGAACCAGCAGCTCCCTTTGATTGAATTATTCATTTTTTTTTATTTTTTATTTTTTATTTTTGGGTGTTTGTTCATGTATTGGAACTTTTGTCATAGCATGGCTGCATGGGGTTAAAGTTTTCCACACTTTTCCCAACACGAACAGTGCAGATGTAACACTATATATGTGCTGTTACTTTCAGAATTATGGCTCATCATTTGCAATCTAAACGACATATTTGATAATATCAAATATTAACCTAATATGTACAAAACTCCTGACCAACTATAGTCAATAGAGCTTACAAACTTGTGCTGTCCAGTAAACACGAATTATATTCGTTAACTCCATAGAGATAAAGAGGGGCGTTCGCCCCCTCCTCTTGTTGGAAATTAAGCCTAAGAACGGTGATTCCGTCCCTCTGGTTTTGTCAGAAGTTATGGTTGTTTGGCCTGCTTTTTAGTTTTTGAGTTCCTGCTGCACTTTACTTTTTTTTTTCCTGAAAAATCCTTAACCAAACGGTGCGTTTCAATTAGTCGATTAAAAGAAAATAATTGAAGTGGGGACCGATGGTCCCCGTTACCTCTGCCTTCACACGTCCCCCATTCCCTTTTTAAAACCAATAAAAAAGTAAAGGTTTTCGTGTTTTATTTTTTCTTAATTTATATTATAATGAACACTAATTGATTAGTTAATACAAAATTTTGTTTAATTAATATAGAATCATAGAGTAATACACTACTATAGTTATTAATTACTGATTATTGATTATAGATATGAATCCTATGATTATTGATGAATGAAATTGTTTTTTAGGGTAAAAATTGAATTCTTGATTCTTGATTAATTGAATTGAATTTTGGTATATTGAATAATTCATATGATTATTGGTATTGATTAATTGAATTGTTGGTTTAATTAGTTAGTAGTCATATGGTATATTTGACTCTAGGATTAAGAATCTAATATTTGACTCTAGGATTAAGAATCTAAGACCGGGAGGAATTAGTGATGTTGCAAAGAAGTTGGTGAAGATCGGGAGGTGTGAAAGCTATATGATAGCGTACAAGCTTCTTACATTGGTTTCGGTGTTACCGGCTGCAACTGCTTCAGTTGAGAGAGTTTTTTCTGCCATAATGTTGTGAAAACACCATTGTGTACAAAATGGGAGATCAATGATTCAGTAATAGCATGATTGTTTATATTGAGAGAGATGTATTTACTTTTATTGATTACGAGTCTATTATGTGACATTTTTTATGACATGAAATCTCGCTGACAACAATTGAAATTTGTTTGTATTGATAAATTATGGAAGACAATACTATATAAAAGGATTTGGTTGTTGCCATTTTTTTAACCTTACACTCTTTTAAGTTCGCCCCTCTTCCCAACAATTCCCGGTTTCGTCACTGTATATATATGCTATAACTTCAAAAAAGATCCGTACCATATAAGAGCTTTTTTTTTGTTAAATGTCAAAATATCCAAATCAACATTAACAGTAAAAAAAGACAGCAACAATATTTTTCTATAGAAAAGTCTAATGTGGCATGACATGAATTCCCTCACCCTTGTTGCCAAGATTGACAACAGGTTCAAATTTTCTTAATTGATTAATAAATGTATTTTATTAATTTTATTATTGTTTTTTGTTTAAAATATTTATTATAATAGTTTAATTTGATATATCGGATGGAGAACAAAACTCTAAAAAATGTCAAAGTGCCATATAAGCTGTCAAATTTAAGATTTATATTTAAAATTTGACATCTTAAGTACTAAAAAAAAAATGACATCTTATTTAGAGATGCTCTAAGATGCATGCATGCATGTATGTATATATATTACTAGTCATTGTTTGTTGAAAGTTGCTTTGAACAAATTTTGAAACAAAGAGCCTAATCAAGAAGAAGCTTAAATTGAAGAATCCCTATCGAAGATGACTAATCATGAGAGAAAGCAGAAGGAAGGTACTTTAATGGTTCAAAATCTGTTGGGGACTGGTATCTCTTGGCGCCCACTCTTTTCGTGACTTGTGAAATTGATCGGCGAAAGGGTGTGATACCGAACACTTTGAAGCATCGGGATCAATACCATTTGCTATAGCTAGCTCCTCTCTCTCTCTCTCTCTCTCTCTCTCTCTCTCTCTCTCTCTCTCTCTCTCTCTCGATGGAAGAATGGAATTCTTTAATTATTTTTACTAGATCGAGATCCTATCATGATTTCACATTCAAGAGTCTGCAGATTGAGCAATTTAAACCGTTCAATTTAAATCTTGCAGTCTCTATTAGTAGATTTTACTAACCCACCTCACATACAATCTCTCTCTAACGTTCAAATATCTCTCTCTCTTAAATGTTCCAAGTTGCTCGGTCCGTAAGCTCTGGAGTGTGAGATCTAAAGAGGATCTTAATCCCTTGCTATGGTTTACTTATTTGAAAAGAAGAAACATAAAACGAATACTTAAAAGGAAAGCATCTTGGCATCATTGTGTTGTGTTGTTATAAATAAAGCAAAATCTACGACTTCCGGCAATTACAAATCTTTACTTTAATGGATCAATACTTCTTTTTCTTGTTTTGGCTAATCAATGTAAAACTCTATTTTTGTCTTCACCTTGACGTTTTCCAGCTTCGAAAGGCTTATTTCTTTCTAAAATTGAATCTTATCTTCCAACCCTTAAATTTTAACCCTCATTATCATTACATAAAGCTTATAATTGAGTTATGAGTTTGAAATACACAGACGTGAGTTAGACTAGTTATAATAGTGTGTTCGCTTTTTGGCACACAGCATGAGTCTTCGTTTTAAACGTTAAGAGTAATTTAGAGAATTATGTTGTTAAAGAAAACACAGCAAAATTTGAAATACATCTACTTATGTTTGAGCCCAAGTGATACCTCGTTAGCAGCTATCGGCTATGGGCTCACCATTTTATGTGGGTGCCTAATTTACTCTTTTAGATGAACATCCCATGAGATAGAATGAAAAGCCCTGTGAAAGTAACCCTTTGAGCTCAATATTCGATTCCTCCAATGTAACCAAAAAAAATTCCTGTAAACGTGAGACAACAAACGCCTTCTGCGTATTATGAACTCCATGACCATAACTAGAATATCCTGGACCTGAAGTGAATGTGATAAGATCGTATGGACCACACTCAATCACCCATCATGTAGATATTCAGCAACATAAGGTGCACGATGATGAAACTATGGGAAGCCACTCGTGCCTTTGATAATTGTGGCTCGTAGGCCATGTTTGGTGCATATGATTGGATAGCTTACAAGGTTATAAGTTACGTTGTTTGGAATGCTGAGGCTTAGGCCATGATTGCGTATTGGATTGGATAGCTCACCAAATTCAAAGCTATGTTGCATCACCTTAGCGTTCATGGGATAACTTCTGTTTTACATGGGAGGATTGGCCTCATTTGATATCCGAATGTGAAACTTCCCACAGCCAATGCTATATCCAAGTTAAAATGAAAGGTGTAACAACTGGTAAGAGACCTAGTCTCCAGTAAATTTTACATTGTATAAGGTATACAAACTTTAATCTTCAGTAATAGGAACAGTTTATTCGATATAAAACTTGTTACAACAAATACATTCGACACAGCAAATTATTCTTTACGAAAACACGAAAATGCAAATTGAAAACTGGATTCAGAATCAAGAACAAAAGAAATGCAAGTATCAAATGCTAAACAGCGATTGTGTAATATATCATCATAATCAGGCAGATCCTTTAAGCTTCTTCGCGATGCCAGCAAAGTACTTTCCCTGGTGGCAAGCAATTTCTAGTTCTAGATCAGAAGGTTGTCTTGTGCCATCCCCAGCAAAAGTTCCTGCACCATAGGGGCTGCCACCCTTGACCTGCTCCATCTCGAACATGCCAGCTCCGGCCGTGTATCCGATTGGGACAAAGATCATTCCATGGTGAGTAAACTGAGTAATGGCTGTCAAGCTGCACAGTTTCAAATAAATCAAAAACAGGTCAAGAAAAATCACATGGCAAGTATTTCAGTAAAGTGCAGCGCAATAGCTATAGAACGAGAAACAGTTCAAGAAATCCCTTTTCGTTTTATTCTTGTACATCAAGACACCTAACGGAAAGAAATACTCATGTTAGCTGAAAACTTACGGGGTAGTCTCTTGTCCACCACCTTGAGATCCAGTGCAGTAGAAAAGTCCAGCAGGCTTGCCTGCAAGTGCACCTTTGTGCCATAAACCTCCAGTTGCATCAAAAAATGCTTTAAATTGTGCAGCCATCATTCCAAATCTGGTAGGGAAACCGAAGATTATCCCATCAGCCTCAGCAAGTTGCTCAGGTGAAATTACAGGCACTTCACTCTTTGGTGGTGCACCCATCTTTGCAAGAATTTCTGCTGGCAGAGTTTCTGGTACCTGTTAAGGGGCCAAGTATATTGAACCGGGTTAATTACGTTGAAATTTTGCAGGGGAGAAATCAATATCCCTTTAAAAGACAAATCCCCAAATCATCATGAAGAGTACACACTCGAGTCAGCTTAATCTTTATCCAAAACTACATGATTCCCCGACTTCTAAACTGTGCAAACCAAAATGTGAGGTTTAAGTAAGCTAGCGATTCTGGACATCTATGTATTCTAGAACCTTAGTTTCTATACATCAAAGATCAAACTAGACATTTTGAAAGAACGCGCCGCTTTGGGATAAACTACAAGTCTACAATTGCTTGTTGCCAAAATGTGAAAGGAACGTTTATGTTTCTCAAAGGGGTAAAAAGAAAAAGAAAAAAAAAAAAAAAAAAAAAAAACATTTCCTGAGACAACTTGCTAAGAACAAAATTAAGGTAGCCCAAAATAGTACTCTGGCTAACAAATGTTTTCTGTAGCTGTGATAATTTAGCATGTTGATTCGTTGAAAGAGAGTGACAATTTTGTACCTGCCATAGTTTGGCCTCTACTCCTTCGACAGATTGAGCTCCTTTCAGTATCTCTTGTGCCAACTTGGCAACGTGTCCGTATGTAGAATAGTAACTGTAAAATGCAGAGCATGATTTTAAAATTAACTCAAATTTGTAACAGCAGTTAACATTTGGTGCTAAATTGTAACAATCTTCTTCGAAAACAAAAAGAAAACATGATTTTGCCCTTGAAGTTGCTGGCGCATTCTTTCATTACATGATATAATCGAATGAATGTGGTGTAAAATGAAAGTTCTGTAGTACTACAACAGAAAATGATTTTATTCAACTGGCCAAAAGAATATGGTAGGACAATGACCAATGGGAGACGAAGCTCTGAACCAAGCTTGCCAATGACAAAACATGATTACACTACCTTCAAAGAGCCATAAACTTCACCCGTATGATTAAGTGTTCGATCATTTCACAAGAGTGTAAAATAGAAGAAATGTAAAACTGTTCAGAAGCAAATGTATATGTTGAAAGGAACTAATATGCATAATTGCATATCAATATGAACAGAAAGAAAGATGCATAATAATGATGCATTCTGGGACCATGGAAAGCAGGAAAGCAGAGGCCTTGCATCTCTCTCTCTCTCTCTCTCTCTCCCGGTTTATGATTTCAAAAGGTAGGTCAGATATCACAATCACTTTCCGGTTGTTACTGTACATCAGCACAGTATCCTTTAAACCTCAAGTCTTTCAATCTATTCCAATTACTAATCCCTCCTTTTCTAGTTATTGACCGATACACACGGTAGCGTAAAGTTCACTTTCATGCATCGATCATGAAAATTGAAGAAAAACAGGCCTTGTCTCCCCCTACCCTCACCCCACTCAAGACCAGGAGCAAGAACACAAATAATTGGAAATTTAAAACATTAAAAATACCTAGAAGAATACAAGCTAGACACTTAAGGCCATTAGCCGCAACCTCACTTTTCTTTGAGAGCAGATAAATTTCCCCTAATCTTTTTAGAACTGGATGATAAACTGAAATCGATGGGACGATACAAAAATTGCAATACTTTCTACCCGGATGCTTTAAGTTTGATTTTGATTAAACAAGAGGAAATTCTCCAGAAAGTTGTATTTTCTTTTCCTAAGGAAGATTAAGGAAACAAATTAGCACTCCCAAAGTAAATTAATTTACACTAAATTGATTAACCTTAGCAGATGTTAAGGAGTGATCATTTACAACTAAATCTTCCAATATATGTTCATCCCAAAAGCAAGTCAACACAAAATACCAATGCAAATTCCCTACCAACCATCTCAATCAAAATGCCAATATTTTTAATTACTTAACTCACAACAACTCAATCCATCACCTCCCAAGAAGCAAACTTGATCAACACAGAAAAAAAGATTTCACCTTTATTCATCAAAGACCATACATATTTAATTTAATGAAATAAACAAAACCCAGAAATCACAATATGGGAGGAAATAAAAACACTGATCAACCCAGAAAAGGTTTCATCTTTGTTCATACACAAGTCAATGAAAAAAACTCAGAAAGCATAAAATGGACCAGAAACACCAAGTATCTTCCACTCTTGGCACTAAAACATGTTAATGAATCACTCAGCACCAACATGCAGAGAGACAGAGAGACAGAGAGAGGAGAGGAGAGAGAAACTTACACAATGTAGATTTTGGTGGCCATTGATGGAAGAGTCTCTCTTTCTCTTTGTTTCTGTTTTGTGCGTGCGTTGGTGTTTGTGAGTGAATGATGCTTTGACAGGAGTGCACCAACCATTGGGAGGGGGACCCCTATTTATAACGCATCCTAGGCCAAAGCTTTGTGAGTCCAAAGACTTGGATTAATCCTTAATTTTATTTTTGTATTTAGTAAAATCCTTATTTTATTTTAAATGGAATTTATTTGACTTTGTTAGTAAAGAGCTTACTCTATCAATTAGTGGATCCGTGTTTCTTGATACGTAATGTATATGGTATTGTTGATGTCATACTTAATACTTATCTACCCCATAAGATTCTTCGTATTCTCCAATATACACCTCAGAAATGATTTTTGTATACATTTTTTTCTCCTTATATTCATATATATTTTATTTTTGTCACTTGATTTTTTTTTTTTCAATTTGCTCACTCCAAAGATAAAAAATATACAAAATTGAGCATGGGAGAGAAAAAAGGTGTAACAAAAATCAATTCCCCACCTTATTGTATCACATGCTTGATTTTTTATTTTCTTCAATTTTTTTCTTATAGCGCATTTCAAGTTCCAACTACAATATAAATAGATACTTAATGCACTCACATGGAAATACAATCCTCATGATGTAAGTCATATGTCATGCATAGGTCATCATACTTAACTTGTATTCATACTATAGAAAATCAATATATTTCACTCAAATTTTCATTTTCAAAATAATTTTTTTTTTCTAGATTGAAAACATATTGATCAAAACACATGGCTTGACTTAGACAATATCAAGAATTCTAGCATAAATCCATCCCATAGTTGATTATTGGGTGTAATAACTAAGTAAGATTGAATATTAATTTAGGATGTTGTTAATTTGCTATCCACACATCTCTTTTCTACTTTCCACACATCATTTGTTACTTTATCTCTTTTCATCATCTTTAATTCATTCGATCAGGTGATAAAAATTGATATATATACACACACACGTGAAAGATAAAAAAAGATAGATGGATAGCTCTACCCTTAATTTAAAAATAATTTAGTGGTGTATTAGTATTGTTATTATTTTAAAGATAGAGTGTAATGTGCTTAAACATAATTTGCAGGAAAAGTCAGGTGCGTACGGCCAAACGATGAGGTATCCGCATCCCCATTAGGGATATTTGACTTTGTCGATGCCTCCAGAAACTCGTAAAATAAAAAATAAAAAAAAAGAAGAAAAATATATTTCAAGTAATTAACTATTTCAATTTCTAAATAAAAAAATGAATATTTCCCGAAATGTGCGACCAATACTTTTGCAAATTGGAAGAAGAGCGGCCCACAAGAAGAAGAAGCTGCCGGGATTCAAAGGTTACAAAAAGTCTGAGCCGCCCAACCATCTTGGTCTAAATTAATACTCTCCTCGTTCCCTTCTTGTTATCCATATAGTTTGGAACGTTATCGAATTGCGTGTACTTTATGTATTGTTCAACTTTCAGCTTTGCTCATTGATGATGCAATGTCTGGTGGAGGGCTGGAGTAGAAGAGTTTGGAGGCTTCTTTATGACGTGTTGTGATTATAACTTTATAAATTAATAACTCGTCCGGAAATATTTTTAAAATAATTAAAAAATATTTTTGATAAAAATATTTTGTAAATAAACTTTCAGTAAAAATACAAATGAATCATGAAAATACAATTGAAGTGTTTTTTGAAACTTAAAAATAATTTCTTTAAAAGCGCTTTTTATAATTAAAAGCACTTGCAAAGAAGCACTAACATTGATTCCTGTGTTCTATATATAGTTTTCAAAAAAATTTTGTTGGACAGAAGAAAATAAAAATGAAAAAAATGGAAAATAAAATTACTAAATGGGTCTTTAGTTGTCACAAGATCATCCAGTCTAATAAAACAAAGGAGTATACACGCTCATACAGGAGAAATTCTTTCATCCAACACTTAGATTAGATGGAGTGTCTCTCTATCCTTAAATAAAATCACCACTCTATATTTAGATGTCACCTAATTTATTTATGTTAAAACTAACTCAATATAAGAGTAACCTTCTTTTATAAGTTGGTCAGATAATCCCCTTAGTCTGGTCGTTCGAGAACATAAGACCTTGCAAGTTTCTCCCTTTCACGAGGGTTTATGGAGAAAATTTTTATTGTGATCATAATCATTTGTAGAGTGACACGTGGTGTACCATCATGTGTTCCGATTACACTGAAAAATCTCTCCCCGATATGCTTGTTTCATGTGGTCAAACCAGATATCATGACGGTGGAGTGTTTGAATGCCCTAAACGCAAATTTTGACAGGAAAAATGTTTCATCATCTTACGTCTCAAGAAAGTTAACTACCTTAAAGATTTATGGTCAAATCAAAGATTAGATGCGAGAAATAAGTGGCCCCAAATTGTCAACATGATAGAATTATGAGAATGCAGGATGCTTAATCTTAATTAATTAACTATAATCCTTTTTAAAACGAAATGATTTTGGCCTGAAAAATGTGGCAAAGGTTAAATGATGAGAGTGTCTTTGCTGTAAAATTCTCTCTCTCTCTCTCTCTCTCTCTCTCTCTCTCTCTCTCTCTCTCTCTCTGAAGAATGAATATGGAGAGGGAACCATCTGAAGAAACAGAGGGCATCATCGATGGCTCTTGTCTTTAAGCGTGCTTCTCTTCTTATTTCCAATCTTCCATGATTGATGATTCCTTCCATGCCCTCATCAATTTCATACAGTTTACGCATTATTCTTAATTTGAGTGTACACATGTCTCTTAATTTTCGATCGTCCGATAGAATGAATTGAAGATAATCTAAACAGCAAAAATTTACAGAGGGTGCATGAGAGGTAAAAGTAAGGTTGTGGATAGCACCACCCTAATTTGAACTCCAAACCAAAATGACATGGCCCTTTCATCGTATAATATCCAAGAGAAGAGAAGAGCATTGCTTGTTAGAGTATAGAGAACTTTAGATAAGACAATATGATCAGCTGGATGGTCGGATATTAGACCCTATTATCTTTGGGCATTATCCAACTTCATGTAGTACAATCTGATCAGGATGTTTTACCGAAATTTTTCTTCTTCTTGAAAAGAAAACTAGAGAGAGACAATGACTCATCTCATACTTTTGAATTTAAAAACTCCATTTCAACTTTCTAATGCATAAATGCCACCTGAATCTTCTACCCCATAATTATGGCTGTGGTTTTGGCTTTTGTTGGTGCTTGCTTGAAGCTTGGGTTCACTGTTCACAAGTCACGACCACAGGAGATAATTCGGTAATGTGGATTAGTTTTTTTGTCATCGTAATGTGGGTTAGTTGGGACCAAAATCAGAGAGTTTCCTATTTTGCGATTGTCAGACGACTGATATGATCCAAGCGTTCAATGATGCAATCCTTCATTTTGAATCGTTTGATTAGCAACATTCTACGGTGGTGTAAACCGGTATGTCTCCTCCTCAGTAACTCTCTCGTCACGTGACATGAAGAAAGGGATATTAATGGGGAAATACACCTCTACTTGTACCCAAATTTGAGGTTTTCCTCGTAATGTATACTCACAAGTTCAAATCCACATAAATGGCACTTTACTAAATAAGCAAAAACAAAACAAGAACACGAGAAGGCAGTATACGTAAATCTCCAACACGAACAGACATCTCCCATCAATTTCATATATTAATTTCGCATAATGTCGTCTCGTACTAATTTCATACAATGTCAACTTCACACTAAATTTTGCCCAACGCGTGGTCTTCTAAATTACAAACCCTACAAAGAGGTAGTTGCACAAATTCCACAATCCATACATTACATACATTTATTTGGATAAGTGGAAGGCCGGCAATAGCGACTGCCCCCACCAAAGAAGATAGATCTGTCATGCGTGACGTAGTGGTTGGGGACGAATTCCATACTTATCGATTCCTGATGTTGGTGAATCATACGATGATGATCAAAAGGAGACTGAAATGCTTACCTGAGTCTTTCCGGCCCTTGAAATGGTGGACTGTTGTGGCAAAGCCATAAGCTGGTCCCTTTTTATAAAAAGGAAAAAAAAAAAAAAAAAAAATCATTCGTCAAATATTGAGGGCCCCTGGACAAATATAAAACAAGGTCAACTTTGCGAAGGAGATAGAGGCGGCTGTCCATGAATTCAATTATTTCACAAGCTCCTATTTTTATATATGTTGCTTCAAATGCCAGAAGAAGAAGAAGAAGAACATTTATCCGGAAAAGAATACGAAAAAGTTAGAAGAATGAAACTTTAAACAGCCTACCAGGTTTAGGTCCCGAAAAGGAATGCCGCTCTGGGTGCTGACCAACAGGGGCCGAGGGATGCCACCTTGTATCAGATAAACCAACATCATAAGCAACGCCGGAAACTCAGTTAGCTTATCTCCTCATCCACAGACTGTATTGCAGAAGAACGAAATACAGTGGAATGTATCCATTTCAGCATCCCTGACTTCATGCTGAAGACACATATGCGAGGCGCCTTCGTAACATACCCTAAAAATACTGAACACAGTTCAAGTAATGACATTTATTAACTTGCTAGCGACTCACATTAAAGATATGAATAACTTGAGGAAACCGACATAGTAGCGGCCATCAGAAACATGCACGAGGGGCCAACACAGAAAGATCATTGCCTATGCCTGAAAACTCTGTTAGTCCTCCCTATCAAACGAGGCCTAAAGGATAATAATTAAGAAAACTACAGTTACATTACAATAAAAGGACCAAATACAAAATTTCTAACAAGAAATACCCTCGACTTTAGAAGAAACTGCAGCAGACGGAATTCCTAATATTCAAAATGCGGTAGCTTTTAAATTACGTCATCTACACACCAAAATTAAAGTCAACTGGTGGTATTCTTCAGAATGAATATGAAGGCAGTGGTTAATGATACATAGCTGAGCTGCCTTGGGACACAGACTACCCATATAAGCATAGGAATCCCAAATAAAAAACTGATGATATTAAAAGTTTGTCTAACAAAATAACTAGGAAAGGAGAATCCAATAAACACCTATAAGAAATTAAGGATCATGTGAGACGTAAAGTATACAAAGACCCGAGTCTTGAGTTTCTTCATTTATGCATTAGTAAGAAGCTAGGATTTCATCATATATCAATAGTTACTCCACAAATGAAACTGAGCTTAGGTGAGAAGCATCTTAAGAGAAACAACTTCTCGGCCATTTATGCTCCCCAGAGTAAGGCACCAGAACAATCAGAAGCGCCTTTGATCGGAAATATGAAAGCATTCTTACATAAAGACATATGAGAAACATAAATGTTTCTGATCACCACAACTACCACCTATACATACCCAAAGAAGGTAGCATGGAAAAAACTTGTAAAATACTTTCCCTTTGCAACCTTCTTGATCTCGTCATTACTAAAAATATGTCACTGACCGCACTTTTCTTAACTTTCTACAATCCTAATCATTTATTGATTTATGGAAAATCCAACAGTAGAGATTCATCATTCATATCCCATACGAACACTTACGTAACTGTTGATTGACTGATTTACTATTTTAAACACTAGGGTTCACATCCGAGAATCACCGTTGAATCTATTCATTTGGATATGATTTCATACTATAAACTGAATCTCGAGCTATAAGTTCATAGCACAAAAGATACATAAGTAGACAGTATTCGGAAACTATGAGCTGGCACGGAAGTATCTAAGATAGGACAGAGGAATCCATTTCTTGGAAGCCAATAAAATTCTATAAGCTGAGGCAACTTACAATTCAGATTACCAATGTAAAACTTTCATAATACAAACTTCAATAACAGAAATCCATCTCATCTGTGTACATTTTCTTATTCAGAATGTACAAGAAACAAAGAACGATATCCCAACAAAAATCTAAAGCCTTTTTCTTTTGTACATAATAATATCCCAACAGAAGGAGAAACAATAAACCAAAAACGCAACTCACCTCCCCTCACGCTGATCATTCTAACCCGCAAAATCGACCATTTCTTGGACTTCCATTCACAATTCACCTCATGGATTGGTTCCCACTGAGAATCTGAACCAAATTAGAAGCATTTTTTCCAATCCCTTCATTATCATCTTCAACCAAACCTACACAAATTGCCAAAGCCCCTTCATTTTTCGCTTCCACACGCATTTGTTCGCTATAAGAACAAAGCAAATTCAAAGTAAGCAGGGCATACTGAACTCCCCTGGAGCTCCCATTTTCTAAAACCCTCACTAAAATCCCCACACAACCATTAAACCTCTCCATCTCTTCCCTACCTTCCTTGCACTTTGCCAAAAGACCCAGAACTTCAACCGCCCGTTCGAGGCCCGATTCAGCAATTCGGATCAAAATCGACACCACCCCACATTCCACAGCCCGCCGCCGGTTATCCGGAAACAAACAGATGGTGTAAAGCGCCGTGGCCGCCTCTTTCTGCTCTCGACTTTTGCCGTCCCCGAGAAGCGAAACTAGAGCCCGAATTGCACACGGGTATGCCCCGATTGTGGCCTTGTTGACCTCCACCACTGCCAAGCTCGTCAACATCGTCGCTGCCACGGCACGGCTGTTGGGGGACCCACCTTGGAGCACCTCCACGATTCGAGCGATTGCTCCCTCGGCGACAAGACCCACTTTGTTATCGTCGTCCAAGCTGACATTGAGCAGCAAAGTCAGCGCCTTTTCTTGGAGGCGGGGCTCCTCCGAGTCGACGCACTTGAGGACGGTGGAGACGGCGCCGGACTCAGTGAGCTTGGCGCGAAAGGCGGCGTCGCGCTTGGAGAGGCGAGTGAGCTGGTCGAGCGATTCGAGCTTGGACTCGAGGGTGGAAGCTGGAGAGGTAAGCGTCGATATTGGGTTTTGGGGCTGGGAGTGGCGCTGCTGGCAGTGGTGATGGTATTGGTGGTGGTGGTGGTGGTGGTGATACTGGAGTTGTAATTTGGCAGGGGAGAGAAGGGTATAAGTGGAAATCAGGCTGCGGAGGGCGTGGTTGGGGATGAGGGAAGGGTGTTCGGGGAGGGGCAGTTTGGTAATTGGGCAGGTACGGTGGCCGGCGTCGAGCCAGCGTTGGATGGAGGCCCGATCAAAGGTGTGACCCGAGGAGAGTATAACAGGGTCGGACATTATTTCGAGGGAAATCGGGCACTTGAAATCGTCCGGGAACTGAGTCGCCATTTCTCAACTCGCTCGCTCGCTCGCGTCACTAGGTAAGGTAAAGAAATGAAATGGATGAAAAAGGGTTTACGAGGTTTTCGGGTGCTACTGGTGGAGAGTGTCTTTGAGAGAGACTTCGAGACTTCGAGCTAGAGGAGAGAGGAGAGAGGAGAGAGGAGAGACGGAGAATTTCACCACCAAATCCTACACTCACAACACATTAGTACGCATTTTCATGCCAAAAAAGAAACACACAATTGTAATACACCTATCGGATTATTCCAATTTGGAATGCTATAAGTTTATAATTATTGTATTTTAAGTCAATCGCGTATCTTTACATAATTAGATTTTAAAACGCATAACGTTGGATAATTATTTGCATAATTAGAATTTAAATCGTATAACGGTAGGTAATTATTTCAGATTACTCAACAATTATAATGGTAAGTAAGTTTTTGCTTTTAGGGGCGTCTCTCAAAATACTTAGAAATTAACATTTTATATATTTTCTTTGCTGAAAAATTATCCAATGACGAAATATAAATTATCCATATTCATGGAAAGATGTAAACAAGAACCTAAATTTAGTTTTTTTTTTTTTTTTTTTTTTACATGAGTCCCACTAATCAAAGAGAAAAAAATTAAATAGGATCTCAAATTTTTACCATTCCCATTGGAGTATAGCTTCATGTACAACTATGAGAAATGTAAATATGATTTTTCCATCTCAAAACTTGTATTTTCTCATTGGAAATCCCTTAAAACGCGGATTCAGATTTGTTGCATCTATAGTATTTTGTGACATATTTGGATTAAGGATTTTACTCTCGTTGTGTTTTTGTGCAAACTCTATCCAAGTTAATTGCTTGGTCACTGAAATGATCTATCCAGTTAGCATCTCTATTTATTGGAGAAAGAAAGTCATCATTCACTCGTCTTTTCAACTTAAGGACACAAAAGGTCCCGTCTTTGGCCAATACTGCACAGGGGTGTTTTCGTAACTTTGATTTTTCCTTTCGTTTCTAACGGTTGTCTGCTTTTAATCACTGTCACGGAAAATCCTCAACAGTTACCCTACAGTTGAAGCATGCAATCAATCACGACCTTTACTTTGATTTTGAATTTACTTAAATGCCCCTAGTAGAGTCAACATTGCCAGCCATAAACATTTGCCTCCTTGCAATACACGTGTTTCCTCCCTTTATCATCACGTAACCAATTATCCACGCCATTTTCACATCATAAAAGACACGACATATTTTTTTAATGTATTTAGAACATTAATTGTACGTCATATATTATTATTTAATTGAAATGACATTTGAAAAAAACCCTTTCTTCCGATCACAAATTGAAGTCACACTGAAATTTTTTGAAAGCACAAATCTCACATTAAGTTTGACAAGTCTTCTAATCAAGTTGGGGAAGGATTTTGGGACACAATGATCCTCGACCTAGTAATATAAATAAGATAGCTTATTTTTATTTCTTGTACATTTTTTTTTTTAATTTTTAGCTTTAAATTAAATGAATTAAAGAAGATTAATGATAGAAAAATTAGCAAATATATGTGAGAAGTAAAAAATAAGTATATGAATATATCACTTTCATCTTCATATAATGTACGAGTCGATTTAAGAAATTTTATATTAATTAGAAACGAAATATCGTAAGACTAACTTATCACGTAGTTAAAAAATCTCAAACTCTGCTAAACTTTGATCAAATCATTCCAAGTAAACGTGATTCGATGGACCTTAAGTTCTCCGTCCACATTTGTTTTGAAAACACAAACGATATCAACACAAGCATCATGAAATGTGTACACTCTGATTCAAGCGTGATTAATAACTTGGTTATATGGTCACGGTTGGCAAAAGAGCAAAGTTTATTATTTTGTAGGTTGAATGAGACTCAATCGTGCTTAATTTTTCAGTTGTTAGGATTATCGTCGAATGTTTTCCTCCATATTTATAATGCAACTACGCAAGGTCTGTCTCATAAAGTTTATATTTGATCGTTATTAAATCAATTTCTTAATTACGACCTTTCTTTTTTGTTGTCAAAAGATTAAATAAAGACATTTAATTGATAAGATTATAAACTTCATTAGGAGTGGTTTTGATGTGGCCTAGAGAGAGATGTGGCCTAGTGACTAATGTGGCCCCGCGTGTGATCGGTAGTTTTGATTTAGCTTTGTTTGTTAGCGATACTTGATGTGGTCTCGTTTATAGGGCAGTGACTTTACGGGTGAGTTGGTATAAGTCTGTTGTGTTTGCGTTTGCCGTCTTTGTGGCAGATTTGTACTGAGAATGCTTGTGTTAGTGTGCGCACGCTTGTGGTAGCCAATAGAGGATTATTTTTATTGCTCGTTTGTGCGAATTACCTCCAGACCATATTTTGGTCCCTAGAAATTGTATCCATGGGATAACCATAACCCTAGTAATTGCTACTGTTCACTAATAGAAAATTTGTCACATCCCAACCCGGGCTCCACCACATCCCGGGCTCGACTCCACCGTAGCACGATATTGTCCGTTTTGGGCCCCGACCACGCCCTCACGGTTTTGTTTCTGGGAACTTAGACGAGAACTTCCCAGTGGGTCACCCATCATGGGATTGCTCTCGCTCGCTGCTCGCTTGACTTCGGAGTTCCAATGGAACCTGAAGCCAGTGAGCTCCCAAAAGGCCTCGTGCTAGGTAGAGATGAGAATATGCATATAAGGCTTACATGATCCACTTCCCTGGGCGATGTGAGATGTTATAAACTTGCTATCATTTCTTAAATAAAAATAAATAAAAAAACCCTTCATGTGAATATGACGTGCATGTATAATTAAATCTCGTGACGACACTCAGCCTTTGATTATTAACGCACAAAAAACGGTGGATGGTGTGACTTATATAAAAGACATATAAGATAAAAGCCTAATTTGATCAATAATTTCATAGATAGGCAATAAGGATAGATTGTTCAATTTATCGATTTATCGTTATAAAAATAAAAAAAAATAAAAAATAAAAAAAACTTTATCTGTTTATTGTTAAAGAGGAATTGTTCATCTTTAGTTTAAACATTACTTTTGGATAAGACCTTATGTGGGGGCTGGAAAATACGTTTTAATACATATTATACATGTATGAGTGATTCTATTTCGACGCAGAAATCTGGTACGTTATATGTGAGTTTTAATATGATGAAACCGTCATATATTAAAAAGTACCTCACTAAGTAAATTAATTTTGTATTTCTAAATAGCTTGATTGTATATCTAAATATACATCAAAGAGTAACGACTAAAATTGATCCATGGAACTAAGAATGGTCCCACTGGAAATGGATCATTCAACTGTGTATATCGTGGCTAGCTACCTTACTCTATGTCTGTTTTGTATGAATAGAAGATAATGATCATATATTAATTTAAGAATATATTTATATTTATGTTTATAATCAACTATAAGCTTGTTTGGAAGTGCATTTTAAAATGACAGAAAGTATTTTTAGAGAAAAAATTATGGGTCGAAAAACACTTGAAGTGCTTCCTACAAAAGCACCACATAACTAGTAATTCTTGTAGGAGGCACTTTAAATACTATTTCAGGATTTATTTGCATTTTTCCAAAGATTGGTTTCACAAATGTTTTTATAAAAAAACGTTTTTAGTAGTTTTAAAAGTACTTGCAAAAATGCCTTATAGCTTTTCTCTTTTGATCAACGAGATAGAAGATATGAATTTAGTACCATCTTCCCAAATTAATGAGAAAAAAGTCACCAAACCAACTTGGTGACGGTCAATTTTAGTTAGTTCATGCTATTTTACTTCAATATTCAGTAGCTCATGTAGATAAAAACAATTCTCAACCTCCTTCGTGTTATAATAATTTATTTAACTCTTTTGCTTTCTTTTGTCAAAGTTTAAATTCATGGTATACCTCTTCTTCACGTTACCAAAGTGGATAAGTAAATTATGTTGGAACTAGAACAATGCCACCCTTTGAATACAATTTTTTGGTGTGCGTGTTAACCGAAATGCTCATCTTATTACGTAGTTTTGTTTTAATTTTTAGTGTTTTTATTGTACGTTTAGAAGTGTTTTAAAATAATTAAAAATATTTTTAATAAGAATGTTTTGAAACCAATTCTTAATAAAAATGCAAGTGAATTTCAGATAAACACTTAAAATATTTTCCACAAGAAGCATATAAGTGATGTTTCTTGCAAAAAAAAAATACTTAAAACACTTTTAGAACTCAAAAACAATTTAACCAAAAACACTTTAAAAGAACTTCCAAATGAGCCTAATTTAGTTTGAAAAACCATGCGATAATATACAAGATATATGCTAGACCACTATAATTCTATTGGTTGGTCAATATTATTCGCTTTTCAGTTTGAAAAACCATGTGATAATATACAAGATTTATGCTAGACCACTATAATTCTATTGGTTGGTCAATATTATACGCTTTTCTCTTGCAAGAAACAATTTTATAGAAAAGAATTAACGAGCAAATCCCAACAAATAAATAAACGTAGGACTCAGACTAGTCTAGCGGAACCGAACACTATTGTGCTCAAATTTGACTTGTTTAATTAGTTTTGAGCTTGCGACCAGGCTTGATTTGATTCTCATGGAAGATGAGCTAGAGTGAGCTTAAGAAAATGGGGACTAACTTGGTTTCAAATTGGGATAGCTTTTCCCCTCATTTTGACAGCACCTACTAGTAATAACACTAGTCAACACTAGTCACATCCACTTGTCGACCGTATGTAAAACTTGTGACACCTCCCCTTTTAATCCCCTCCAATCCAATAGTTTAGTTATGGTGGTTACTAGAAAATGTGTTTGCGTTTTGCTGCAGACGTTGAATGTATTATTCATGATAGACATGAATAATTTTCACACAAAGTAGCTAAAAAGACGATGTAGTAGCTAAGAACCAATGACGTTAAACTTTGCTTGCTATGTATGGATATGCATGCTATAAGAAACCATCCATTTGTAGATCATATTGCGTCACTAGTACTATACTCATTGTTTCAAGTAATCAGCCTACTACATGGGGGGAAAACATAGAAAAGGGAAAGTAGAAAAGTAGAAGACATAACCATCGACGATCTGACCATTGGATCTTCACCAAACTTTAATGCATTTTAGCACGTAATATTTGAGGACATTAGAAACTGACGGATCGGAAATCCGACATACGGATCTTGATGAATTGAATTTTTTTAATTTGTAAAACTAATTGTTAACCTCCACCTAATTCTAGCAATTGGCGGAGATCCGACTGTTCGTTTCGAAATTTTAGGATATTGTTCTAGAAGATAAATGAGACTCTTGGGAAATTACGGATCATAAATCCGTGGGTGGATATTCCAGATTGAATTACGTAGGGTTGTGGACCCCATCGTGATTGCAAGTCTGCGAGTTGACTTTGGTCAACATGTCTCGAATCGTTTTAAATACTAAAATTAGTACTACTGGAGATTAAGTGAAGTCTAGTGGGTCTACATTGTTTAGTGAGTGACTTTAATAAATGTGACATGATTATTACCCTGGTTTCGTATATAATATCATTTGTGGATATGACTTGGTTTAATAAATGTGATTTCTATTAAAATGTATTTTTATATTTGGCCATCGATCTATTGTTATGAAATGTGATTCGATTGTGGATTGGAAACATTTGTGAAATGTGATTTGAAATGCATGTTGAATTGTTTGTGAAATGCGAGGGCTAGTGGTGGACCGTTAACCCATTGTCATGGGGATTTGTTTGCTTCGATATTGTTTCATTCTCACTTTGTCGACCCATTCTAAATTTAGTACTTGTGCTTTGTTTCATTTTGTTAAGCCTTTGTAAATTGAGCACTTGATTCATGTTTTGTTTCTTCGAGCCGTTGTTATGTTAGACTTCCACTTGGTTTTGTTGAGTGGTCCGGAACTGGGTTCTGCTGCGGTTCTGTTGAGTAATCTAGTTCCCTGCTCCATCTGAATTCCGTTGAGTGGTCTCCTTCGTGCTCTGCAATTTCGTTGAGTGATCCGGAATTGCATCATGCCTTGGATTTCGTTGAGTGGTCCGATATCTATTGTACTCCGCGATTTAGTTGAGTGGTCTGAAATCCTATCCACTCAGATTCTGTTGAGAGGTTTGGAATCCCTTATACTCCGCGATTCCGTTGAGTAGTCCGGAATCCCGCTTGGTATTTTGGTTCTATTGAGTGGTCCAAAATATGATGTTGTTGGATTTCGTTGAGTGGTCCAAAATCATATTCTTCAGAGATGTAAGCTTTGGTCGAACTATGTCTCTCTAGCCCGACATTTTGGTGTATTGTATGAGTTATTAATTGATGTGATTGTGGAATGGTGTTGGAAAGCATATGTGAGTGTGAATGGCAAGATGACAACTCTTGTTTGGCTTATGGTTGTAGTGTGGTACTCTATGTTTTCTGCTAGGAAATGTTTTACGAAATGTTCAGAGTTAAACAAATGATGAACTACGAATGGCTTGATCCCATCAGAGGGTATGTAAGCAGTCCAACAAAGAGGTTAGATGTAGCATTTAGTAAACGAAAAATTATTACACAATTCGAATCTTGAGTTATGCTTTGTCCATATCCCGAAGGCTGGGTAGATATACGGATACTTGGTGACGTTACGTGTTGATTCTGGATGTACATCGGAATCAGGGCGTGACACTGGCGGTCGGGAAGTACTTTTATGTAGCCTGGTCAGACTGATGACGAGTGTTGCAAATAATTTATATCTTGTATTTACAACAAGATAGATGATGAGTATTGCAAATATAGAACTTAGATCCCTAGTTATAAGGCACACAATTTATAGATGTATTTACAACAAGACAAATGATGAGTGTTGTAGATATAGAATTTAGATCCCTAGTTAAAAGGTAAATTATTGAGTGAAATTGGAGTATATCCTTTATTCTTATCTCACTTACCACGTGACCATACTCTCAATTCAATGATGGTCTTTCCCAGTATATGTCTGGTTCTCTTCTTAGCGACCTTCTACTCCTGTATGGGTTATGTCATTTAAAGAGTAACTTCCTTCAATATTGGCTGATGGGTCTCCACCAGTACGTCTCTTCAACAAAAATCCAGGTCGCTTTGGTGAAGGAATTGCTGCATCATTACCCAACATGGAAACCACTGATGACATCAGTGGACGATCCTTCGCTTGCTCTTGCACGCACAAGAGAGCTATGTGAATACATCTTAGAACTTCATCGACAGGGTATGACTCTCCCAGAAATGAATCAATGATTTCCAAGGCTCTACTTTCCTTCCACAAGTCCCAAACCTAAAAACCATTTACAAATTAATCATCAAGTTATAAAAAGCAGACGGAGAGAAGTTTGGTAATGTTATGCTTACATGTCCAACTAAATTTGAGTAAGGACTATCGTGGTAGTAGTTGGTGTTTTTTCTGCCAGTAACAATTTCTAGTAGTAGAACGCCGAAGCTATATACGTCAGACTTCACTGAAAAAAGTCCTTCCATTGCATACTCTGGTGACATATAACCGCTGAAGCAACAAAATAAAATTGATTAATTATCACAGCTTCTTTCTGTATTATTCAACAAAAGTTGTACTCACATTTGTGGCACTGTGACGTAGGAATGAAAATTGTAAAAAACAGGTGTACTTTCAGTTTTGAATGAAACTTACTATGTCTCAACCACACGATTTGTATTTGCTTCAATTTGTTCAGCTCCAAATATCCTAGCCATACCAAAATCTGAAATCTTGGGGTTCATAGAAGAATCCAATAGAACATTGCTGGCCTTTAGATCTCTATGGATGATTCTTAATCTCGAATCCTGATGAAGATATAAGATCCCTCTAGCAATCCCACAAATTATCTCAAAGCGTCTTGTCCAGTCCAAGAACGCCCCTTTTGCTTCGTATGGGAAAAAAAATAAGCAAAGTAAATTAGATTGTATTCTTGCTTGGTTCAAGGTTTCTAACCGACAATTTTAGATACACAAATGAAAAGAAAGGTGCTTGTAACTGAGTTGAGTTAAGAGCATTCAATCCTGCACCTGAGGTCCTGAGCTCGATTTCCCCTCCACAATATTGCTTGTATAAAAAGAAGAACAAAAGTAAAAGAAAGACATACCGAAAATGAAAAAGTCAAGACTTTTGTTTGGCAAGTATTCATAGATCAGCATCTTCTCTTCATCTTGAACGCAGCAACCTATGATCCTCACAAGGTTCCTGTGTTGGAGCTTTGAAAGCAGCACAACTTCATTCTTAAACTCTCCAATTCCTTGGCCAGAATTCTTGGCTAGTCTTTTCACTGCTATCTCCTTTCCATTATCAAGCACACCTTGAATTTATAATCCAAATTCAACTTATAGTGCACTTATCTTTCAAGAAACTTACCAACATATTCCTAGCTCTGTATATATCTTCCCCTCGAAATTGCATTTATACATTAACAAAGGAGTAAAACTCAATGCATATACATAAAAATGCTTTAACTAGCTCTTCAGTATCCATTTTGAAATCAGCATTGTTTACTTTCATATTGATTCACCATCACCTAACAAGATTTCTTTGGACCCAAAATAAATCATAATTAACAATTCGCTAATCTATTCACTAATCTGCTGCTTTAGTGTCATTGACTCTTTAGATTGGGAAGCACCATACTGTTTCCAATCAATTAGTTTGATAGGTGCTTAACAATTTCCTAGGGTGGGAAACATTTGCTTTTTTGTGTGTAGAAGATTAATACCATGCAACCATCACTTATATATAAGTATTATGGCTTAACAATAGGTTTGTGAATAGATTTCCACATATACATAAGTAGTATGGCTTAACAATAGGTTTGTGAATAGATTTGCACATATATATAAGTAGTATGGTTTATCATATATAGATTTAAAACTTTCTACGTGTTTTATATAGTTTTCAAACCTGCAGCACCGTGTGGGATAATTGTGAAAAGTAGAAACAAGATTGTTCCCATCACTTATCGATTGTTGATTGGGTTTGAATTTTAATGCAATATATTTTTGAGTCAGCCTTTCCAGTCTTGAGTGGACGGGTCTCTTGATTTTTGTTAACTGTAATGGTCTTGTAATCCTATGGTTTGCAAGTATCAATAACCTGTGAGCTAAATGTTAGCTTAGCTTGTAAGCAATATAGTTTGGAAATATATCCTTAAGGAACACTACGTTGTAATTTTTCTGAAACCATTAACAAAGATTCACCTTTTCTGTCTAAAATCTCTCTCTCTCTCTCCCTCTCTCTTCTTGATTCTCTTTCTTTCTCTGCAAGATTTATTCATTATGTTCTTCTGTTTAAACTACAAGGGTGAGTAGAGGAAAAAATAATAAAATAATTGATTTGGAGTGCAGATGGTTAAAAAATAAATCTAAAAAATGTCTATTCAAAGTCTGATGAATGATTTAAGATATTATCTCAGGGCAACTACTTACCTTATAAACGGAGCCGAAACCACCTGTTCTAAGCTTGTTGTTGGAAGCGAAATTATTTGTGGCTTTAACTATGATACTTAGTTCAAAGAATGGTAATTCAGAGTTTATTCCACTTTCATCAATATTTGTTCTAGCATAAGAATCTTCAGAGGTTGATGCTATGGTCACATTGAAAAGTTTATCCTGACTTCTCTTACCTGTGATAAAAGTACATAAACAGATAATATTGTGTTCTTAATTAAAACCAATATCCAGTTACATAATTGTGAATGATTAGAAGGCAACCTAGTAAAAGGAAATTTGTTTACCTTTTCTCTTCCTCTTTACCAACCAACATGCAAGGGAAAACAAGAGGAAGAACAGTAGACCACATGCTACTGAAACTTCCAGCTTCCTCTTCTTGCCAAAAGAACTGTTTGACTTCTTTGCGTATTGAGCTGCAGATATACAAGCATTTAATTCCATGTTTAAAAAAACCTCGTAAAAAGCTCCAATGAACATAAAAACTAAATTTTTAGTATTAATTTATGGAACAACAAACGTTCAACAAACGATTTTTTGACAAGAGACTAGTGCTAAATGATTTTTTTTAGAATGACAACAAACGTACAACCACCAAACTAGATAATAATTCCTCAAAATTTTTAATGAAATAAAGAAAGAAGATTTTTTTCTTTCACGGAACCTCAGCGTTACGAGGACACTTATCAATAAGGAAAAGAGAAGCAAGAAGATAAATTGATAAGGAAATATACCCAAAACAGTTGCATCAACTCGCACACTTAAATCTTGACCCGTATCCAAAAAAGTCCTTGTGTCCATCAAGTCCCCATGCCATGTTATACAGCCACTCCCTCCCTGCCTTTCATCTGCATTTGCGTATGCCGTACAAGAACAATTTCTCAGGCATTCTTCTGTACATGCTTCCCGACTCCTATTCATGTTCACACGTGCCGTAGAAGTGTCCGGCACCTTCACACGTTCCAACTTCACGAACCCTTCCCCGTTTTGGCAAACGGATGATCCTTTTTGCCTCACGCACCCGCCTGACCAATGTCTCAAATACCACTCATGTTGCAACTTGGGTTCGAATCCAGGTAGGCATTTGCACTCAAATTTATCCGCAAAGTTTGAGAATGGGTAACAAATACTATTCGGACCACACACCCCGTAAAAATCACACTGCCAATCCGGCGACCAATGCCGGACCCATTTTTGCACTTCAGCGTCCCATGCGGACCGTTCAATGTTTCCTGATTCATCGATCACCAATTTTACGAAGTTTGATTCATAAAGAACTTCCATGATGGATACCTCATCTTGATTGTTCACAAAAGTAACGTTGGTGAAGAATAGTTTTGCCGTTTCAGGCACCCCGGACCATCTTTCACTGGTCAAAGGTCCAGTCCTATACAATGGAGTCTGACCCATGTATAAGAACTCCTGTGGACTCCCACTTGGCTCCATCCGCAACGAGCAGTTGCCCATTCCCGGGTCATCTTGGGACTTCCAAGATGTGAGGAACCAGTTCAACCGGGACCGCCTGTCCAGCCCAATTTTCATAAAAGGAAGCACCGTATCTGTGGGATAATCAAAACCTTGCCACACCTTTTCACCATTAATTTCAACAACAAGATTTCCCTTATCCGAAAGCTTGGCTATCACGGAATTGTTTGGAGAAGAGACGGTGAGATTAGCGGACCAGATAGGTTTATTTTGGTCCTCCCCATAAATAACAAGGCCACCATGATCTCCATGAATGGCTAGAAGTCCAGTTCCAGCAGTAGGAACTATGGGGTTTTCTCTGTTTGCAATCCAGACAATGGTTTTGATTGGAATTTTGTTGTACCAAACTCCGATGTAACGGTTACGAGAATTGCCTGGCTTAAAAAACCCTAGTGCAAAGATTTTAGTGGGGGAGAGAAGAACGTCGTCCTCTCTTAGGGGTTGGTTTGGGGTAATGGCGTCTAGGGTAACCGAAATGGAAGAGGGAAGAATCACGAAGATGAGCAATACAGTACTGACAAAAAAGAATTCAGTAGAATTCATTGTTAGCTTTCTCATGGAGGAGTTTAAGTGCTAAAATGGCTGCTTCTTTTGACATGCAGAAACAAAAAGCCGGAAAGGTTGGATTTTCTTTTTCTTTGATTGACTTTCAGTAACGCTAATTTAAGGGCATACGCTCGACTTCCAGTCGTTGATGCAACGTGAACTTACACGCGACTTCCAGGCAAACATATGGACGAGGCATAACAATTCCCTCAAACTGATCCTAGCTAGAAAGCTCCACTTCATCAATTCTGACCACACCAGTTGTATTCAGTAGATTGATAAGACAAATTGGCTCCGAATGGGACCGAGTACGACCCATAGTGGCTAGGGAGAGAGATGTTCACGCTGTTGAAGAATGCAAAAATATGTCGGAAAATTGATAAATGAATTACAATATATAATGAATGATTTTACCTTTCATCCCACTCTTCTATCCCATTAGTGTAGATAATATCGTTTGTTCACAAAAAAAAAAAAAAAAAAAAAAAAAAAAAAACCTGATTCATCCGCCCATAATGATGTCAGTAGGACTCGTTATTGTACGAGAAAATAATCTACCAAATCTGAATCAAAATAGGATAATATCAGGAGTTCTTATTCTCCAAGAATAACTAGAATATGATCTTTACATGGAGCCCAAGTTATAGCTTATAACTAAACCCTAATCCTACTTACATTCCATAACAATCCTTATTAATTATAGTGACCCATTAGCCGTTGGATTAAAGTCCAATATCCAACATACTCTTGCACACATAAGAGGGCAATTTAGATGCATCTCACAATTTCGTTGACATGGTATGATTCGCCAAGAGAGGAATCGACAATTTCAAAGGAATTGCCTTTTCTCTCCATTTCTCTCCACAAGGAATCTCGATTTGAGTGCAAATACTTGAGAAGTATTGCAAAATCTCTACAAGAGCAGGCAAAGTGCGAACTCAACGAGCTTCAATAACTTTTATTGTTACATCATTTACAGAAGAAGCACCTTTAGATGTTGAAGAATCCGGACCACTGTTTTTCAAGCTAAACGCTGCCTTTTTCGGATGTGGAAGAGTTGTTTCATTCCCCAACATGAACACAACATCTAGCATGGTTAGTCGGTCTGTTGGGTATTCTTGCATGCACAAAAGCCCAATCTGAATGTATCTTATAACTTCAGGAGTCAAATACGATTGGTTCAGTGATGAATCAATTATGTCCAAGACTTTTCCTTTTGTCAACAAGTCCCATATCTGAAACAATTTTGAGCACAATATTTAGATCATTGGACTACTCGAAAGTTAGATTCATCGTTTGAAAAATTATTTGTTTACTTACTATTCCAACCAAATTAAGAGATGAGTTATCGAATTGGAAGCTGTTCTTCCTTCCACTAATGATCTCTAGTGCCAAGACTCCAAAGCTAAACACATCGGATTTTGTGGAATATAACTCATCCATAGCATACTCTGATGACATGTAACCGCTGCAATCACACAATATCAATATAAAAAAATATCGGTTCTACTTAATTTTTTTTTTTTTTGAGGGAGAGGAGACAATTACTAGGTGCCAACAACTTTGTTCGTGTTTGCTTCAATTTGGTCATCCCCAAACATTCTTGCTATGCCAAAATTTGATATTTTTGGGTTCATTGAACCATCCAATAAAACATTGCTCGCTTTCAAATCCTTGTGGATTATTTTTAGTCTTGAATCTTGATGAAGATATAGGAGGCCTCGAGCAATCCTAATGATAATTTGAAACCTTTTTCTCCAATCTAACAACGAATTTCCGTTTTTACCTGAACACCACACATAAAAGCTTCTATTATCTACAAGTTTATGATTTCTTAATTTCAGGGTTAATGTCAGAAACTGAAAGTATTTATTAGCAGTGTGTAAAGATGGCATACCAAAAATGCATAAGTCCAAGCTACGATTTGGCATGTATTCATAGATTAGCATCCTCTCTTCTTTATGTATGCAGAAACCCAAAAGCCTCACAAGATTTCTACGCTGAAGCTTTGCTAAAAGCATTACTTCGTTCTTGAATTCGTCTATGCCTTGTCCTGAATTTCTCGATAATCTTTTAACAGCTATTTCCCTTCCATCAGCTAGACATCCTTGAAATCATGGTGCAGACTGGAAAATCTTAATGACAACACAGATGCCGAAGCCACACAATGCTGAGATACTCAAAATGTTCTAGGGGAAGTTCCTTATATACCATGCTGAAGCCACCATGTCCAAGCATGTTAGCAGAAGAGTAGTTTTCTGTGGCTGCAACCACGGTGGTTAAATCGAAAAGAGGTAAATCTGTTTCTCCTCTGTGTTCATCAACCTCATCTTTTATTGGCAAATATTCGTAGCTTCGTACACCAGAAGCAGTGGGATCATTCAGAAATTTGGGCTGTCCTCCTCTCCCTGTTTCAGTTCCATTGAAATTTCAGGGTATAAAAATTTCCAAGACGAAAGAAAATGAAACTTGAGCCGAAATAAAGCTGCAAAACAAATTTAAGACAAAAGAAGAGGAAACTTTCCGTATACCTTTCATGCTCCTTTTCCTGAACCAACATAGAACTGCGATGATGAGCAATGAAGCGACTGAAATTGACACCACCAATATAATAGCCAGTCGCCTTTTCCCGGAAAAATACCCTCCTCCTGACTTGTTTTTATACTGAGCTGAAAAAAAGAATAAAAATATATGCACCATTGCCATGAATGGTATGAAGTTGAAACATGTAGTTGAGGCAATTTCTTGGAAAATAAGGTACCTAAAACTACTGCATCTGCACGAACGTACAAATCTTGCCTGCCTTCTGTTAACTGCTTAGTATCCATCAAATCTCTATACCATGTCATGCATCCAGTCCCTCCATTCGTCACATCTTCAATCGCATATGCCAGGCACGTGCAGTTCTTCAAGCACTCCTCCTCGCACGCTTCCAAGCTCAAATTCTTCTCCAATTGTTTGGAAGACGTGTCTGGAACCTTTACATTTTCCATCTTCACAAATCCCTCGCCATTCCTGCACATGGACCGCGAGCCCTGCTGCCTCTTGCACCCGCCTCTCCCATCTTTCAAATCCCAATCCTGTGGTGATATTGGTTCATATCCGGGGTAGCATGTTCAGTTTAATCCATTGATAGTAGGATTGCAATTGCCGAATTTACCACACTTGCCATAGCTGTCACAGGCATCCAATGGCGCCAACCAAAGCAAATGCCACTGGTGTTTCTGCCCCTGCCATACTAGGAGCTTGAATGTTCCCGAACCATCTATTGTGTACACTGAGTGAACTGAAGGGTCGAGAACAATCCACTGATAAGTAATTTCATCTTTGTTGTTCACAAAATTGATCTTAAACACATCCTTCGGCTGCGCGGCAGGTGTCCTGCTCCATTTAATCCCGTTCCACTGTCCTGACCTCCACAATTTAGCCTCAATCTTGTACAAGATCATCTGAGGAGATCCATTCGGGTCAATTCTCAACAAAACATTCCCCGTCCCAGAATCATTTTCCGAGTTCCAACTCGTGAGGAACCGGTTTATGCCACTGCAGGCTTATTTCATATTGTTGTGCTTTGAAAAAAAGTTGTTTCTGCTGTGCTGTGAGAATAAGCAGCTGTGAAATAAAGTAACATAGTGTTTGGTAAACTTTTTTGAAAAAAAAAAAAAAAGCAATATTATAGTGTTTGGTAAACTTTTATGTAAAACAAATGTGAAAAAAAAAGGGTTTTTCAAAGCTGGGTTTTGCAACTTCTTGTTTTTGGCTTTTTTTTTCACCCAAAACTGTGAAAAAAAGACTGAAGCTAAATGTTTACCGAACACAAAAACAGCTCCCAGCTTTTTTGGATACCAACGTTTTTCAGAATCACCTCAGTACCAAACCAGGTCTTCTTCTGTCCAACCCCATTTTTATATTCTGAACAAGAATATTTGTAGGGTGATCAGTGCTCTGCCAAAAAACATCCTGGCTGCCTTGTTGAGCCAAAACAAGGTTCCCTGAATCAAGAATTTGCGCAAAAATATTATCGTTGCTCGCTGATGATATCGAAACATTTGTTGACCACAGAGGAAGAAGGCCTTGGCTAGTATTGACTTGCAGCACTAGGTTTCAATCAGAACCTATTGAAAGAACTCCTGGTGTTGATGGGATTATCTCTGTTAGCCACCCACACAACCATGTCTTCCGAAAACTTGTACCAAATTCCGACATAGCGGTTGGTCAATATTTTGGGACGAAAGAATCCCAGGACAAAGGTCTCATTCTTGGACACCAAGAAATCACCGTCTCGGACTGGTTGAACAAATTTTATGGTGTCCAAGGAAGAGCAAAGCTGGAGAAGGAGGGGCTGAAGAACTAAAACATTCAGCAGACCCTTCACAAAATGCATTATTGCAGAACAAAGGTTTGCCAAGCACTACTGATTGCTTACTAAATGTATTAATATATTGATTAAGTAATCTTGTAAGTTGTAATTATTATTTGGGTTCTTTAGATATAGATATAGACCTTGTAACTTTTATTTCCTAGACGAAAACCCACCTTGTTATAAACATCTAAACAAAACCCAAATTTAAAAATGAATGCCAAGTATAGTAGTAATTGACCTATTATTACAAAATATTTATAATTTGCACCACAATATTCAAAATAAAATCAATAAATGTTATTACTCACCTTAATTACAATAAAAAAAATATAATTATTGCACATATTATTACCCCTAACACACACATATATACTTCAAATGTATATATTACTACCATAAGCTTAATATATATATATATATATATATATATATATATGTGTGCACATATATAGTTTACCTATATGAACGTATAGTAGTATTATATATATAGTTAGTTTACCTATATGAACGTATAGTAGTATTATATATATAGTTTACCTATATATATAATACTACTATATGTTCACACATATATATACATATACATGCACAGTACTACATATATGATCAAACATATTAAACTAATTAATCTACCTATATTTAAATTTATGATGAGCAAATAACATATATTTTGTAGGTAATTTATTTTCCATGTGTTATTACATATATTTGGCACATTTTATTGTTATAAGATATATGTACAAATAATAGGTAAATTAATCTTGAATAAAATACAATTGCTTTATTTTGCAAGTAAATTAATTTTGAATCAAATAACATTTCTTCATTATGTAGGTATTTTATTTTGTATGTATCATCATATATATTGGGTTTTATTATTATATGTACAAATAATAGGTAAACTAGTATCGAATAAAATAATAACATTTTTTTATGTAGGTATATTATTTTGCATATATTTGGGTTTGCTTTATTAGGTAGGTAAATTATTTTGCATGAATTTTTATGTATATCATGCATGTTTTTTTTTTTTTTTTTTGGTTATATATATGTGTGTGTGAAATGTAAAATATAATTTTATTGACTTAACTAAGCATGTATTACTACATTTATTAGGCATGTTTTATTGTTATTACATATAATGCAATGAATTTATTATTATTTTTTTATTTTTGTAATATCATTAATTCTCCCTTACAATTTGTGTGGAATTAATTGTGTAAATCAAACATTTAAATAGGGGTGTTTTGGGCATCGAAATTTTTAAATGTGTAAAGTCAAATATAATTAATGAATTTGCTGATGTGGAATCTAGTCAATGGGTTTTATTCCAGTAAAAAAACTTATATCGGATTTTATGTAGAGAAAAATAAGTTTCAGGAACTAAAGTCATATTTTCAGTTATTATTATTATTATTATTTTCATTAATGCAACGTGAACTCACCTGCGACTCCCAATCATACACCGCAGTTTGAAATTTCCACTTCCTTAATTATTACCACACCCCCGTTGTATCAAGTAGATCGATAGACATTGTGAATGTGTCACACGTCATTTGCGGAATTTTCTCCTTCAGCATTGGCTGATGGGTCTCCTCTGCAATAACATGCTGGTTGTTTTGGTGAAGGCTGCTTCATTAACTAGCATGAAAACAACCATCGATATTGTTGGCCGGTCAGTGGCATACTCTTGCACACATAAGATAGCAATTTGGATGCATCTCACAACTTCTTTGACGGGTACGATTCACCAAGGGATGAATCAATTTTTTCTAGGGCATCGCATTCTCTCCACAAGTTCCATACCTAAAAGAATTTACATGCCGGATTTTTATCACAAATAGTCTTTGAAATTGACTCATCCAATCAAGGTGGTCATTGAAATTGAAAATCGATAAATACAGCCCTTCAAAAGGAAAAGAAAGAGAAAAAAAAAAGGCTCCCCGCTCTTTCTACTTTCTCTCTGGCAATCCCGTGATAATATCAAAAAGTAAAAGGCCAATAAGGAATTCGTGCTTCCTTAGTTTCAAGTGACAAGTAAAGAAATTAGAAACAAAAATAAGACAGTGCCAAAAATGAAAGAGTAGTCCAAACTTTTTTTCGGAAAGTATTCATAGATTATAGCATATTTTCTTCGTCTCGAACGCAGCAACCAAAACTCTTGACAGAGAGTGGTATTTTGATCATTTATATAGATGGCAAGGCCTTTATGATCTCTGTTAATGGCTAATATGGTTGTCCTCGTTTGCAACCCAAACGATGGTTTGCTCTGGAATTTTGTTATGCCAAACTCCAACATAGCAGTTTGAAGAACTTCTGGGGCTGAAGAACCCAATTGCGAAGATTTTCCGGCTAGAGACTAATACCTCACCGTCTTATGGGTTGGTTTTGGGTAATTGTGTCTAGGGTAAAAATGCAAGATGGGAGAAGTACATGAAAGATAAAGCAACATAATACTGACTTCATTAGCTGCCACAGTAGAACTCATAGTTTTATTTACTTCATGAGAATTCTAAACTTGTTAATTAGCCAATGGATGATCTTAAAACGAAGCTGTTTGATTTTTCTAAACTAGTTGCACACGGCCATTTAGACACTGTTTATTGTTTCATTCCAATAATTTATGACTAGTTGATTTTTGTACGTAGACACATGACCATTTATACACCGTTTATTGTTTCATTCTAAGTAATAATTTATGGCTAGTTGAACTTCTTTTCAGAGCATTGATTTCTGTACGTAGACACATGGCCAAATATACACCGTTTATTGTTTCATTCCAATAATTTATGGCTAGTACTTCATTTCAGAGAATTGATTTATGTACGTAGACATGCACATTGCTCCATCTCCACCTTTCATATACACGCCTAAGATTGACCGTAGACATGCACATTGCTCAATCACCTTCAGTACTTGTTGATTGAACTCCACTAGTATAATTCATCCTCAATAAAAATGCTGGCTGTTTTGGAAAACAACCGACGACATGGTTGGCCGGTTAGTAGCATACTCTTGAGCACACAAGAGGGCAATTGTATGCATCTCACAATTTTGTTTATGACATAATCCTTTATATCATTCATACATAATGTTTCATATAATTTGTATTCCTGCAGCAATGCCCGGGCAACATTTCTAGTAACATCTAAAGGTCTAATGTGTTCCCAACGTCCCACTCGGTCGTGATTAATTAACCACGTCACTCAGAACAGGTCGGACCACCTTTGTGTCCCATCCTAGACTTTTTCTTTTGATTGCGGGTTGACATGTGGCATGATTAGTGTTTGAGTAGGCTTGCTCCTAAAACCTTGTGTCATAAAGTTGTCAACCTTCCTACATGTCTTTGGCGATCGAAAATACTTTTATGTAGCCTGGTCGGACTAATGATGAATGTTGCAAATAATTTATAGCTTGTATTTACAACAAGACATATGATGAGTATAGCAAATATAGAACTTAGATCCCCAATTATAAGGCATATAGTTTATAACGTGTATTTACAACAAGACAAAGTGTTGCAAATTCATTTAGAACTTAGATCCCTAGTTATAAGGCAAATTATTGAGGGAAACAGGGGTATATCCTCTCTTCTTATCTCACTCATTATGTGATTCTCAATTGAATAATATAGTCTGTCCTATTATACGTTTGGTTCTCTCCTTAGCGACCTTATGCTTCTGTATAGGTCATGCCATTTACAGAGTAAGCTCCATCAGTATTGGATGATGGGTCTCCACTAGTATGATAACCTCTGTTCAATAAAAATCCAGGTTGCTTTGGTGAAGGAATTGGTGCATCATTACCCAACATGAAAACCACTGCTGACATGAGTGGACGATCCTTCGCTTGCTCTTGTATGCACAAGAGGGCAATGTGAAAACATCTTAGAACTTCGTTGACAGGGTATGATTCTCCCAGAGATGAATCAATGAGTTCCAAGGCTCTATTTTCCTTCCATAAGTCCCAAACCTAAAATCCATTTACAAATTAATCATCAAGTTATAAAAGCAGACGAAGAGAAGTTTGGTAATGTCTTAATGTTATGCTTACATGTCCAACTAAATTTGAGTAAGGACTATCGTGGTAGTAGCCAGTGTTCTTTCTGCCAGTAACAATTTCTAGTATCAAAACACCGAAGCTATATACGTCAGACTTTACTGAAAAAAGTCCTTCCATTGCGTACTCTGGTGACATATAACCGCTAAAGCAACATAATAAAATTGATTAATTATCACAGCTTCTTTCTGTATTATTCAACAAAAACAGGTGTACTTTCAGTTTTGAATGAAACTTACTATGTCCCAACCACACGGTTTGTATTTGCTTCAATTTGTTCAGCTCCAAATATCCTAGCCATACCAAAATCTGAAATCTTGGGGTTCATAGCAGAATCCAACAGAACATTGCTGGCCTTTAGATCTCTATGGATGATTCTTAATCTCGAATCCTGATGAAGATATAAGATCCCTCTAGCAATCCCACAGATTATCTCAAAGCGTCTTATCCAATCCAAGAATGCCTCTTTTGCTTTGTAAGGGAAAAAAGTAAGCAAAGTAAATTAGATTGTATTCTTGCTTGTTTCCAGGTTTTTAACCGACAATTTTAGATACACAAGTGAAAAGAAAGGGGCTTGTAACTGAGTTGAGTTAAGAGCATTCAATCCTACACCTGAGGTCTTGAGCTCAATTTCCCCTCCACAATATTGCTTGTATAAAAAGAAGAACAAAAGTAAAAGAAAGACATACCGAAAATGAAAAAGTCAAGACTTTTGTTTGGCAAGTATTCGTAGATCAACATCTTCTCTTCATCTTGAACGCAGCAACCTATGATCCTCACAAGGTTCCTGTGTTGAAGCTTTGAAAGCAGCACAACTTCATTCTTAAACTCTCCAATTCCTTGGCCAGAATTCTTGGCTAGTCTTTTCACTGCTATCTCCTTTCCATTATCAAGCACACCCTGAATTTATAATCCAAATTCAACTTATAGTGCACTCATCTTTCAAGAAACTTACCAACATATTCCTAGCTCTGTATATATCCTCCCCTTGAAATTGCATTTATACATTAACAAAGGAGTAAAACTCAATGCATATACATAAAAATGCTTTGACTACTTCTCCTACTTTTTGGTTGGTATATATTTACTTATGCGGCTTTCTGTATATATTAGACTTCTCCTGCTGTAATTTAACAGATTTAGTTGTTACTTCATTCAATGAATAGCTCTTCAGTATCCATTTTGAAATCAGCATTGTTTACTTTCATATTAATTCACCATCGCCTAACAAGGTTTCTTTGGACCCAAAACAAATCATAATTAACTATTCGCTAACGTGTTCACTAATCTGCTGCTTTAGTGTCATTGACTCTTTAGATTGGGAAGCACCATACTGTTTCCAATCAATTAGTTCGATAGGTGCTTAACAATTTCATAGGGTGGGAAACACTTGCTTTTTTTTGTGTAGAAGATTAATACCATGCAACCATCACTTGTATATAAGTAGTATGGCTTAACAATAGGTTTGTGAATAGATTTCCACATATATATAAGTAGTATGGCTTATCATATATAGATTTAAAACTCTCTACGTGTTTTATATAGTTTCATAATCCGCATCACCGTGTGGAATAATTGTGAAAAGTAGAAACAAGATAGTTCCCATATCTTATCGATTATTGATTGGGTTTGAAATTTAATGAAATATATTTTTGAGTCAGCCTTTCCAGTCTTTATTGGACGGGTCCCTTGATTTTTGATAACTGTAATGGTCTTGTTATCCTATGGTTTGCAAGTGTCAATAGCCTGTGAGCTAAATGTTAGCTTAGCTTGTAAGCAATATAGTTTGGATATATATCCTTCTGGATCACTACCTTGTATTTTTTCTGAAACCATTAACAAAGATTCACTTTTTCTGTCTAAGATCTCTCTCTCTCTCTCTCTCTCTCTCTCTCTCTCTCTAAATCTTGCTCCCTCTCTCTTCTTGATTCTTTTTCTTTCTCTGCAAGATTTATTCATTATGTTCTTCTGTTTAAATTACAAGGGTGAGTAGAGGAAAAAAATAATTGATTTGGAGCGCAAATGGCTAAAAAATAAATCTAAAAAATGTCTATTCAAAGTTTGATTTATGATTTGAGACATTATCTGAGGGCAACAATGTACCTTATAAACGGAGCCGAAACCACCTGTTCCAAGCTTGTTGTTAGAAGCGAAATTATTTGTGGCCTTAACTATGGTACTTAGTTCAAAGAATGGTAATTCAGAGTTTATTCCACTTTCATCAATATTTGTTCTAGCAGAAGAATCTTCCCAAGACGTTGATGCTATGGTCACATTGAAAAATTTATCTAGACTTCTCTTACCTGTGATAAAAGTACATAAACAAAAAATATTGTGTTCTTAAATAATTAAAACCAATATCCAGTTACATAATTGTGAATGATTAGAGGGCAACCAAGTAAAAGGAAATTTGTTTACCTTTTCTCTTCCTCTTTAGCAACCAACATGCAAGGGAAAACAAGAGGAAGAACAATAGACCACATGCTACTGAAACTTCCAGCTTCCTCTTCTTGCCAAAAGAACTGTTTGACTTCTTTGCGTATTGAGCTGCAGACATACAAGCATTTATTTCCAAGATTCAAAAACCTTGTAAAAAGCTAAATTTTTAGTATTAATTTATAGAAATTTCTGAACTTTTTGTTTAAAAAATTCATCTTACACTCCTGACGGAACAATCACTGGTTTTTTTTGGACGAGAACTTTCCAATGGGTCACCCATCTTGTGATTATTCTTATCCGAACTCGCTTAACTTTGGAGTTCCGATAGAACCCGAAGTTAGTGAGTTCCCAAAAGGCCTCGTGCTATATGAAGGTGGGTATGTACATATAAGGCTCATTATCCCCTCTCCGTTGATCGATGTGGGATGTTACAACCAAACTAAATAATAATTCCTTGATTTTTAATGAAACAAAGAAAGAAGATTTTTTTTTCATGGAACCTCGGCGTTATGGGGGGAATTATTGATAAGGAAGAGAGAAGAAAGAAGATAAATTGATAATGGAAATATACCTGAAACATTTGCATGAACTCGCACATATAAATCTTGACCCGTACCCAAATAAGTCCTTGTGTCCATCAAGTCCCCATGCCATGTTATACAGCCACTCCCTCCCTGCCTTTCATCTGCATTTGCGTATGCCGTGCAAGAACAATTTCTCAGGCATTCTTCTTTACATGCTTCCCGACTCCTACTCATGTTCACATGTGCCGTAGAAGTGTCCGGCACCTTCACACGTTCCAACTTCACGAACCCTTCCCCGTTTTGGCAAACGGATGATCCTTTTTGCCTCACGCACCCGCCTGACCAATCTCTCGAATACCACTCATGTTGCAACTTGGGTTCGAATCCAGGTAGGCAATGGCACTCAAATTTATCCGTGAAGTTTGGGTATGGGTCACAAATGCTATTCGGACCACACTTCCCGTAAAAATCACACTGCTCAACCGGGGCGGACCAAAACTTGTCCCATTGATGCACTTTATCCTTCCATGCGGACCGTTCAACGTTTCCTGATTCATCGATCACGAATTTTACGAAGATTGATTCATAAACATTACCATCCACGATGGATACCTCATCTTGATTGTTCACAAAAGTGACGTTGGAGAAGAAGGTTTTTACCATTTCAGGCACCCCGGACCATCTTTCACCGGTCCAAGGTCCAGTTCGCCACAATGGAGTCTGACCCATGTATAAAAACTCCTGTGGACTCTCAGTTGGCTCTAAACGGTATGAACAGTTGCCCGTTCCCGGGTCATCTTGGGACTTCCAAGATGTGAGGAACCGGTTCAACCCGGACCGCCTGTCCAGCCCAAGTTTCATAAAAGGAAGCATCGTATTTGTGGGATAATCAAAACCTTGCCACAACACCTTTTCACCATTAATTTCAACAACAAGATTTCCCGTATCCCAAAGCTTGGCTATCACGGAATTGTTTGGAGAAGAAACAGTGAGATTAGCGGACCAGAAAGGGGTATTTTGGTCCTCCCCATAAATAACAAGGCCACCATGATCTGCATGAACGGCTAGAAGTCCAGTTCCAGCGGTAGGAACTATGGGGTTATCTCTATTTGCAATCCAGACAATGGTTTGGATTGGAATTTTGTTGTACCAAACTCCGATGTAACGGTTATGAGAATTGCCTGGCTTAAAAAACCCTAGTGCAAAGATTTTAGTGGTGGAGAGAAGAACGTCGCCCTCTCTTAGGGGTTGGTTTGGTGTAATGGCGTCTAGGGTAACCGAAATGGAAGAGGGAAGAATCACAAGGAAGATGAGCAATACAGTACCGACAAAAAAGAATACAGTAGAATTCATTGTTACCTTTCTCATGGAGGAGTTTAAGTGCTAAAATGGTTGCTTCTTTTGACATGCAGAAACAAAAAGCCGGAAAGGTTGGATTTTTTTTCTTTGATTGAGTTTCAGAAACTCTAAGGGCATACGGGCGACTTACAGTCGTTGATGCAACGGGGAACGCACCCTCGATTTCCAGTCGTTGATGCAACGTGAACTTACCCGCGACTTCCCGGCATACATGTGAGACGAGACAGAACAATTCCCTCAGACAGATCCTAGCTAGAAAGTTCCACTTCATCAATTCTGAACACACTAGTTGTATTCAGTAGATTGATAAGACAAGTCGAAAATTGACATTTTTACTCTAAAAAGTCTCTCTTAGTACTATTCACTTACAATACATTTTTGTCATTTTCGTTAAGACTTAAAGTTCTTAAACCATTTTCATTAATTTTCTTTTCATTTATTTGGCAATCAAAGCATCACAGATCAACATCTTCGCTCCTGTACATGAAGTTTGACTAACACAAATCTCTCATTCTTAAACTCTAATAAATGTGAATGTTGTTGAAAAGTCTAGTGGGTAATGAATGGCCACATAGAAACTGAAGACATTGGGTAGATTTTCAATGCCCATAAAATTAATCTTGACTTGGGAGATGAAGAAAGATTATATTGTCAAAGATGTGTGCTTGGAGTTGCTCTATAAATAGAGCACTCCGTATGCTTTCAATATAGAGCAGAGAAAGAAAGAGAAAGAAAGAGAAAGAAAGAGAGGAGGAAAAGAGGAGATGAGAGAATACACAGAGTTATCTTTGTACTCTTGTTATTCAAATTATAATGACAGCACCACTGCTGCCCGAGGACGTACTCCAGTCACATTGACTGTAGAGGAACCTCATAAATTTTGTGTCTTATTTTATTTATTCCACTGCACACATACCGTCGATTACACAACAAATGTGTCATATGTAGTGGACGGATTTACATTTCAAATCCAAGGCTGTTAGCGACCAAGCATTCACCATAGTATAAACAATAACACCAATAAAGTCTTATCTTATTAAGTGAAGTCAGTTATATGAATTCTAGAACGTTACTGTGCTCGATTTTGCGCTAAATTTTCTATTAGCTAAGCCCCCACCATAGTACATGTCACATAATTTACAGAATTAGTTAACTAGACTAGTATAATTTCTCTTCAATTACGTCGTAATCGAGACCAATAATTCTGACATGCCCTGCATGTCAATGCACTGGAAAGAAAATTGGAACCTACTTATTTGAAGCAAAATTTTTGTGGTTAATAACCTTTTACAAGCTACCAATGGTTGCTTAACATACAACATTTCAGAATATCTTAAAGAGTTTTAGCAAGATTCCACACTACTACATGTCACATCATTTACAGAATTTAATGTGGTGATGGGGCTCCACTGTTATACATAACTCCAATAAGAATGCTAGTTGTTTTGGTGAAGGAGCTTCTGCTTCATTACCTAGCATGAAAACAACCACCGACATTGTTGGCAGCTCAGTGGCATACTCTGTTAAATTTAATATGTTCATGTGAATCAAAACACCATGAAAACACTAACCTTGAGAAGCCATTCTCAATAGCACAGCAAGCACACGAGCACACTAAGAACACAAGCAAGGCCTTCTGCACACTCACCACCATTGTATAACTCAAACCTATGGGAAATTCCTTTGGGTTGTGATTCAGTGGTATGTGCAGGGACTTATGTTTAGTATTTATACTAACTCAATCCTAATGCATTCTCCCGCCACTTAGTACTACAGTCTAGTGGTATTCTTCTTCACTGGAAAGTGAGAGGTTTAGGTTCAATTTTTGCCAAAGGCGAATTTGAACCCTATTATGAGGCTTAGCCCACTCCCCCACCCCTTTAGTGTACATAATATCGTTTGTTAAAAAAAAAAAAAAAAAAAAAAAAAAAACCCTAATTCATCCTCCCATAATGATGTCAGTAGGACTTGTTATTGTATGAGGAAATAATCTACCAAATCTGAATCAAAATAGGATAATATTAGGAGTTCTTATTCTCCAAGAATAATTAGAATATTATCTTTACATGAAGCTCAAGTTATAGCTTATAACTAAACCCTATTCCTACTTACATTCCTTAACAATCCTTATTAATTATAGTGACCTATTAGTTGTTGGATTAAACCTTTTACTGTAAAGCAACATATTATATTGCAGAGATGTATTGATGCAGAAAGATTATTAAGGTGTTAAAGAAATAAGGAAGAAATGTAGAGAGAAAGAGAAATGTATTATTGTAATATTTTTCTATATGACTCAATTACATTCACTACATTTGTTATATACTAACTTTACAAGCTTGTTCACTAAGACTTGCTATAACTGCCTTAACCTCCTTATAACAACCCTACTAATCCATTGACACATGGCACACTATCTAACCATTCACTATATATTGTTAACATCCTCCCTCAAGCTCAGGAGGAGGATCACGAAGGCTGAGATTGCAACAATGAGCACGAAACAGTGGTGCAGACAGTCCTTTAGTCAGAATATCAGCGAATTGCTCAGTAGACGAAACAAACTGCATATGAAGTAACTGTTTAGCAACCCTTTCCCGAACAAAATGAATGTCAATCTCAATATGTTTGGTTCTTTGATGCATCACTGGATTGCAGGTAAGAGCAATAGCGGACAGATTATCACAGAACATTATGGAAGGAGTCGATATGACAATCTGCAGAAAAGCAAGAATCTGCTTGAGCCAATCGATCTCAGTAGCTGTTGTAGCAATAGCGCGATATTCTGCTTCAGTAGAGGAACGAGAAACTGTTTGTTGCTTCTTGGATGACCAGGATATGGGATTATGCCCTAAGAAAGCAACAAAACCAGTTGTGGAGCGTCTATCATTGGGATCCCCTGCCCAGTCAGCATCACTAAATGTATTCAGCTCCATCTCACCTTTGACATATTGAAGACCATAGTGTTGAGTCCCTTTAAGATAACGTAAGATCCGTTTGACAGCCAAGTAATGAGACTCCATAAGGCAATGCATGAACTGACAGACTTGATGCACAGAAAATGCAATGTCAGGGCGTGTGAAAGTGAGATACTGCAAAGCACCCACGATGCTTCTGTATAATGCAGGATTAACAAATGGTGTGCCATCATCCTTGAGGAGCCGATGATGAGGCAAGCAAGGAGTGGCACAGGGCTTTGACAGATGCATCTCTGTCCTGGTCAACAGATCATTAACATACTTGTGCTGGGAAAGAAATAACCCTTCTGCAGTTTTTGTAATTTGAATGCCAAGGAAGTAGTGGAGTGATCCCAGATCCTTTATATCAAACTCGGCTGCCAATGCAGCAATGACTGCTGGAATTATAGCTGTTGCACTCCCTGTGATGATTATATCATCTACATAAAGAAGGAGAATGACAACCCCAGATTCAGTGTGTTTGACAAACAAAGAAGTATCTGCATAGGTTGTTTGAAACCCCAGAGAAGGCAGAAAATTAGTAAACCTCTCATTCCATGCCCTTGGGGCTTGTTTGAGACCATATAGAGACTTGTGAAGTTTGCATACTGAGGAGGAATAGATAGAGTCCACAAACCCAGGAGGTTGGGCCATGTATACCTCTTCTTGGAGGATTCCATGCAGAAAAGCGTTTTTGACATCAAGCTGTCTTAAATCCCAACCAAACTGTGCAGCTAAAGCAAGAACAAGCCTTACTGTAGTAGGCTTAACTACAGGGCTGAATGTTTCACCATAATCTATCCCTGCCTCTTGATTGAACCCCTTGGCTACAAGCCTAGCCTTGTATCGTGAGATAGTTCCATTGGCATGCCTCTTGATCTTGAAAACCCACTTACACCCCACAAGATTTCGATTTGATGGTAAGGGTACCAAAGACCAAGTGTGCTGGGAATGTAAGGCTTCAATTTCCTCCTCCATAGCTTTAACCCATACAGGAGATTTCAGAGCAGATTTGTAAGACACGGGTTCAATCTGGGATAAATCCACATCTGTAGACTCAGAGACCAGGGCAAGAAATGCTTTCTTCTTGACAATGCCACTCTTTGATCTTGTTTGCATAGGATGTAAGTTTAATGGAGGAATAGGAAGAATGACTTGTAACGATTCTGGGGAACACTCAGGAGCCACAGGAAGAGCAGAGGAAGTACACTGAGGTGAAGTGCCAGTAATGGGGTAGCTTGTGTCTGCTGGTGAAGGGGACTGAGATAGATCCAGTAGATATGGAGACTGGGGAAATTTGGCATTGGCAGAGGTAGGGGTAGCACGAGGACTAGACACAGAAGTGGGTGATGGTGCTCCAACAATAGTATTGGTATTAGTAATAGACACTGAACTTACTGGAATTGGAGAACTAGACCTCTGGGAATTGAGATATGACTTAGAGACAAGAGAGGAATATGGGAAGTCACACTCATCAAATAGCACATGTCTAGAGATATAAGATCGCTTGGAGAGAACATCAAAGCAAATATAGCCCTTGTACTTAGATGCATAGCCCAAAAAAATGCATAAGTTGGTTTTAGGTTGCAGTTTGTTCCTAGTATAAGGTTTTAAGAGGGGGAAACATGCACAACCAAAAATCTTTAGGTGTTGAATATCTGGAACAGATTGAAACAGAACCTCAAATGGGGATTGGTTATTTATAGTGGAGGAAGGCATCCTGTTTATAAGGTAGACTGCAGTTTGACAAGCAAAAGACCAGAAGGATGCAGGTAGAGATGCAGTCTGTAACAATGTGATTGAGGTTTCAACAATATGGCGATGCTTTCTTTCTGCCAGGCCATTTTGCTCTGGAGTATAAGGACAGGAAATTTGGTGAGTGAGTCCCTTGGCTATCAGAAAAGATTGAAACACAGAACTGGTATACTCCCCACCCCCATCACTTTGTAAAGTTTTAATACTGACTGCAAAGTGATTAAAGATGAAGTGATATAATCGAATAAACACAGAACATACTTCACTTTTATTATGCAAGGGAAACAGCCAACAAAATCTAGTGCATTCATCAATGAATGTCACATAGTATTTGTATCCATCAATAGAAACACAGGGAGCAGAGCCCCAGACATCACTATGCAGTATTTCAAAAGGAATTACAGATTTGGAGACAGATGAGGAAAAAGGTAACTTGCTGAATTTGCCTTGTAAACAAGAATGACACAAAGAAGGTAATACATCAGAAGAAACTGGAATATTTGATTTTCTAAGTATAGTGGAGACAATAGAATTGGAGGGATGACCTAGTCTGCTATGCCAGACACTAGAATGCACTTGCTGTCCAAGAAATGCAGCTTTAAACCCCTGTTGCTGAAGCAGACCTGGTCTGGATATTGGTATTGGATATAACCCATTACTACACTTCCCCTTGTACAGAATCCTCCCTGTGGCTTTGTCCTGAATCCAGAAATAAAAAGCATCAAAAATTAGGCAACAATGATTATCAAGACAGAGTCTGTGCACAGATAACAGATTCTGAGTAATTCTCGGAACAAATAATACTGAATTAAGCTTCAACTTTTGAGTAGGTGTATGAATGACAGATGAACCAGTATGTGAAATGGATAAACCTGCACCATTGGCAGTTTGAATGGTCTCTGTGGATGGGAAAGGTGTAGCCAAGGAAAGATTCTGCAAATCTGCAGTGAGATGATTTGTTGCTCCTGAATCTGTAAGCCAGAACTGCTGAGAAGAAGCATTTGATGTTGGAGTGGATAATGAGGAATTGACATGCATTGCAGACATTTGAGGGGTAGTGCCAGACATAGTTGCATTACGAAAATGGCAAAATTGGGCAGTGTGGTTCTTTTTGCCACAAATCTGACATCCTTCAGCTATAACAGCCTCAGTGTTCCGGAATCGACATGTATCAGCAAGATGACCAAGTTTTCCACATATTTGACAAGCTGACTGTGAGGGAGACGCACCAAGAATACCAGAAGCAGAAGTGGTGTAGACATTTCTAAAGTTCCCAGATCGAGAATTAGGATTATAGTTGAATTTACCTCTGCCCTTGTGCTTATTGTAACTGTTCTTGAAGTAGATATGTGGAGGATTTGTACCAGAAAACCCCGAAGACTGAGTGTTCGAATACCCTTGACTCAAATTTGCAGAACTCCCTTGATGAGAACTACCAGTATACCCGTTGGATGAATAAGACGAGTTCTTGGAACCAGATTCAGAATTCTTGGCCATCATTGCAGAAAGGAATGGTGTAACAGCAATATTCTCAACCATTGTTTCTTCAGCAAGCAACTGAGATCTCAAGTCTTTGAGAGAAATTACACTGTCTCGACCTCGAATGATGGATCTGATAGTATTATAATCCCCTGACAAGCCATTGAGGGTTAAGATGACAATATCATCATCTTCGAAATGCACTCCTGCAGCAGTCAAATAATCGCGAGCTTCCTTAATGCGCTGCAAGTACTGGGATATGGAATCAGGGCCTTTCTTGATATTCTGTAATTCAGACTTCATTTGGAATATGGTGGCACGAGAAACAATGAAGAATTGTTCCTTGAGTCGAATCCACAGTTCTCGAGCACTTGTGCTACCAATGACACAAGATACCGCTGATGGGGAAAGTGTGACAGTGATGAGCTGCATCAAGGCGCGATCATGCATTTTCCATACCTTGTATTCATCTGTATCAGTTCTGGATGAAGAATCCCCAGAATCAACATCAGACTCCCCAGACCCCGAAGACAAAAACCGTGCAGGACAGGGAAGAGAACCATCCAAGAACCCCATAATTCCATGGCCTTCAAGGAGCAATTGCATCTGAAAGTGCCAGGTGAGATAGTTGGACTCATCAAGTTTGACAGTAACCGACGTAGGAACAGTAGAAATAAGAGAGGTGATTGGCGATTGCAGAATTTGGAGTTGAGTGGCAGTCACCATTGCAGCTTGTGAAGGAAGAAATTCACACAGGAAATATATCAAACACTTGGCGGGCACGATTGTAAAGAGAAACAATCGTGAGATAGGGAACTTGTAGAGGCCCGAAATCAGAGAAGAACACACAAACAATACCAGAGAAGAAGAAGAAGAAGATCTAGAGCAGCGGAATGAAGAAATCCAAGATCGAGATAACCGTGCAAGCAAGAGGTGCTTAACCGGCGAATGATACCATGTAAAGCAACATATTATATTGCAGAGATGTATTGATGCAGAAAGATTATTAAGGTGTTAAAGAAATAAGGAAGAAATGTAGAGAGAAAGAGAAATGTATTATTGTAATATTTTTCTATATGACTCAATTACATTCACTACATTTGTTATATACTAACTTTACAAGCTTGTTCACTAAGACTTGCTATAACTGCCTTAACCTCCTTATAACAACCCTACTAATCCATTGACACATGGCACACTATCTAACCATTCACTATATATTGTTAACATTTACAAGCTGCTACCAATAGTTGCTTAACATACAACGTTTAGGAATATCTCAGAAGTTTTAAGTTTAGCGAGGTTCTACGCTATTACATGTCACATCATTTACAGAAATTTCTCCTTCAGTACTGTGGTTATGGGTCCCCACTGTTATAACTCCAATAAAAATGCTGGTTGTTTTGTTGAAGAAGCTACTGCTTCATTAATTAGCATGAAAATGACAGCCCGACATTGTAGGCCGCTCAGTGGCATACTCTGTAAATCCTAATATGTTCATGTGAATAAAAACACCATGAAAATACTAACTTGAAAAACCATTTTCGATAGCAGAGCAAGCCACGAACTGCAGTAAGCACACGAACACACCAAGAACACAAGCAAGGCCTTTTGCACACTCACTACCATTGTATACGTAACAACGCACTGAAAAAATTTAATTGTAAAATTACGAATTTACCCCTGTGTTGGGTTTTATCAAATTGGTCCAGTTCTTTGGGCTGTGTGTCAACAAGCCCAAAATCCAACCCATTATTCCTTCCCTCTCCCGTGATCCCCCACCATCTGAACACTCTCTCTTCTTCCTAATTCTTTTTTGCATTCACTCTCTATCTCCGAGAATGTAGATTTTCTGGTTTAAAGTTTCAATGTGTATTTCATGTATTTTTGTACAAGAGTGAGTTCGGGTATATATGAGAAGAGAGAGGGAAAAGAGATGGAAAGGATGGTTGCAGCAAGCAGACGACAAGAAAGAAGAAGGCATGTTGCCTACCTAATCTAAACCTTACACAAAGACATTACCCCAATCAATCTCCTCCCTTAAATCAAGGGAAAGGTGATTTACATACCCTTACCCTAAAGATTACAATGAGCCTTACCCTAGAGATTTACCCTAGAGTCACCTTGGTAGTAAACTCCATATGCGGCATCCCTGATGCAGCATCAGTAGATGCAACATCAGTGATGCTGCATCAGTCATATGCAGCATCACAACAGAGAAGGACCAAACCAACTTCTAGAAACTTGAACTTCGAATCTTTAGGACCTAGGGAACTCACCTGTGAGGTTACATGTGGCATTTGAGCACTTTTACGTACTCTGCCATTGACACCGAGCTTGAACTCTCTTGAATTGTCATCGCAGGTATGAACTATTTTTCCTTCTTGGTTGTGTTGATTTGTAATCTATCTAGACGAGTATTATGTCGAAAAATCGCGGGTTTAACTCTTTGCATGCACCTACTCTTTTGGTCTCAGATTTCGACGGTGAAGCCGTGGTTTTTCCGGTCAGTTTAAGGGTGTTGACAATCGAAATCAATTGGACACGATCCTAGGTAACTAGATACGTTGTTGCATGTGAATTTTGGTGGAAGATCATTGAGATTTATTATGCACGCACTCTGTTTCCTTTTTCCAGAAGCCGGCGAGGAAACCCAACGGGTTTCGTGACGAATCCCGGCCAATTCTGACACACTCGATCTCGTTCGTGTTCTAAAATTGGTATAACCTTGTTCCAGCATCATTTTTTAATGTTTGAATTGTGATTTTTCAGCAAGTTTAACCCCAAATCGGAGTTGGGAGAATTTCCGGCCAAAAGCCGGTGTTCTTTTTCGATGGGTCCGGTGACCCACGAGTAACTCGGGTCGAACCGACCAGCATGCCAACTCAGCCCAGAGCCCAAATGATTTAGCCCAACGGGCTAAGCCCGCCCTTTTATTTTATAGCATAGCCCAAAACTTAAAATCAAAATAGGCCCAAGTTCTTTTAATTAACCAGGCCCAAAGACCCTCGGCCCAACCCAACCAATCCGATCCAACCCATTTGACCCGACCCATTGACTTTGACCAATTGACCATTGACTTTTTCGAGTTTTTCTACTGTGACCCTTCTAGACTAATTTCGACATTCTGATTCCAAATCTACACTCCGTTTTCAAAAATTCAATCGCCTTAGTAGCATTTTATTAAATAGTCTCTATTTGTGTATAGGTGCACCGGTGGAATGTGATCCAGTCCTCCCTAGTTCAAGCGACTCCCTAAGAGTGAAGTACTTGTGAGTATTTTATAATTAACCATCTAGCATGCAAATTCATATTACCTAATTTGAATACGCTTTATATTATACTTTGCTTTACGGATTTCTATATTATGATTTAGGGTAAAGTACAAAAAATTACCTCAATTATTGGTGTCACAACCTTTTCATACCTCATCTTTTAAAATTGACAATATCATACCTCATCTTACGAATTTGTGTCAATGTTACACCTTCCGTTAGTTTGGCGTTCTTAGTTAAATATTGACGTGGCTTGATTCAGGACCCACTTTGTATTAAAAAAATTAATAAAATATTATTAAAAACTAAAAAAAATTTATTTAATAATTTTTAAATATTAAAACAAAAGTTAAAAAAAAAAAAAAAAAAAACCCCTCACTTCGTCCCTTCCCCCCTCTCTCTCTCTCTTTTCCCCCCATCTTCATCTTCTTACTTAATCTTTAACCAAAAAAAAAAAAAAAAATTTGAAAACCCGTCAACCCACCTGAAAAAAGAACCCTCTCTCTCTCTTCTCCCCCATCTTCATCTTCCTGCTTAATCTTCAACCCAAAAAAAAAAAAAAATATTTGAAAACCCATCAACCCAAACGCAACCCAGAAAGAAGAACCTCATCTCTCTTTCTCTCTTTTACCCCATCTTCATCTTCCTGCTTAATCTTCAACCAAAAAAAAAAAAAAAAAAATTGAAAACCCATCAACCCTCCATCCCCACCCAAAGAAGAAGAAGGAAGAAAAAAAAAAAAAAAAAAAAAAAAACCCCAAACCAAACCCAGTTCCTCCCCTCCAAAACCCAACCCCAAATCTACCACTCCCACCCCATCATGAAGGTTTCCCGATTCCACCTCAACGGGATATGGGGTATTTTTTTTGGGTTGTAGGTAGTGGGTGCAAGGGTGGGTGCGGGTTTAGGGAAGACGGGAGGGGGGAAGAAAGGAAGGAGGTAGGGGAAAATCACGAGTTGGGGGGCAGATAAATTGGTTTTTTTTTTTTCTTCTTCTTCTTTTTTCTGGGTTGCAAGAAGGGCGCTGGAATGGGGAAGAAGATGAAGATGGGGGAGAAGAGAGAGAAGGAGGGGTGGGGAAAGGGGACATGAGGCTTTTTATTTTTTATTTTTTTATTTTATATATTTTTACTTTTCTTTATTATTTTAATATTTAAAAATTATTAAATGATTTTTTTTAGTTTTTAATAATTTTTTAATAGAAAATAGGTCCCGGATCAAGCCACGTCAGCATTTAACTGAGAAATTCACGCCAAACTAATGGAAGGTATAACATTGGCACAAATTCGTAAGATGAGGTATGACATTGTCAATTTTAAAAGATGAGGTATGAAAGTGTCGTGACACCAATAGTTGAGGTAGTTTTTTATACTTTACCCTATGATTTATTTAAATTACATTCTATGAAATGTTATAAGTTATAACTATTGATTTCACACTTAGAAAAGGTTTACGACTATTTCTTTTATGCCTTATGAGATATTGCGGATTTATGATATATTATGGATTTGTGGTTTATGAGAATGATTTGAGTTGTTGACTTGAGCTTTGAGATTTGAGTTATATTTTGGGTATATATATCTAGTGGGTTATCATACAGCACATCCACACAACACGGGTATTAGATGTCTATGGCCATAGGACATGGTGATGAAGAGGAGTGAGATATATGTTATACCCCCAGCTTCACTGCCAAAAGCAGTGTCGGACAGCTACACTAGTCACGACTAATGTTGGTGTGAGATGTTATAGAGTTTCTTCTCCGGCGTAACCCGAAGTCGTACAGCTTCACTTTCGGGTGATGGGGCCTACCATGGTTCTTCACTGACGTAACCCAGTGTTATACAAATTCGTCTTTGGACAATGGACATGTACTGCTTTCGGGCGACTATGATACCCCTAGAGAATATAGCTTTGATGGGATTTATGGTTTTGCCTTCGGGCATTTTAAGATGCATGTTTTAGAGATGATTTTACAATTACGAACTTTTCCAGCATGCTAGAGTTTTAGAAAAACTTATATGTAGTATTATATCTGTTTTCAACGCAGGGGTTATTATGTTCAGAATTATTAGTATAAATATAAATATGGTCCCCTCACCTTTTCTGTTTTGCGCCCCCTTAAGACCTAGTGACGAGAAGTACAACCCGAGTGTCAAGGCATTTCCCTACCAGTGACTTTGAGCTCTTCCATTTGCGTATGATTTTCTTGCTGAATTGTAATCTGAATTCTTATTTGCACTTGTAGTTCCGTGTAGTAGTAGGCTCTGGACATATTTGTATTTCTTTTGTTTCGAATTTGTGATCATTGAACTTTCCGATACCCTTATGTTTAATTCAAGATCTTGTTATTGTTTTTTATTTTTGATCTTCAGGTGCTGATATTTTCTTGTGTTTGTATGGAATTATGGCTTTCGTCACTTCCGAGTGTTAGCCAACACATGTCATCCATGTATCATTAGGATATCTGGGTTGGGGCGTGTCAGTATACCTCAAACGTATGGGGAATTCTTTTGAGTTGTGTTTTGGTGGTATGTGCAGGGACCTATGTTTAGCATTTATACTAACTTAACCCTATGCATTCTCCTGTCACTTACTACGATTTAGTAATATTTTGATCTTCACTGTTAAGTGAAAGGTTTAAGGTTCGACTCTCGCCAAAGGCGAATTTGAACCCCATTTTGAGGCTTACCCTACTCCAAACCCTTTAGTGTAGATAATATCATTTGTTAAAAAAAAAAAACAAAAAAAAAACAAAAAAAAAACAAAAAAACTGAATGCATCATCCCATAATGATGTCATTAGGATTCTGTTCTAGTGTCATTAGGATTCCTTATTGTACAAACAAATAATCCACCAAACCTCAATCCAAATAGCATAATATCATGAACTCTTATTCTTCAAGAATAACCGAAATATTATCTTTACTTGGAGTCACTAAACTCTAATCCTACTTACATTCCATAACTATAGTGACCTATTAGCCGTTGGATTAAAGTATAATATCCAAAATACTCCTGCACACATAACAGGGCAATTTAGATACATCTCACAACTTCGTTGACAGGATACGATTCGCCCAGAGATGAATTGACAATTTCAAAGGCATTGCCTTGTCTACACAAGGAATCTCGATTTGAGTACAAATACTTGAGAAGTAACGCAAAATCTCTACAAGAGCTGGCAAAGTGCAAACTCAACGAGCTTCAATAACTGTTACTGTTACATCATTTACAGAAGAAGCTTCTTTAGACATTGAAGAATCCGGACCACTGTTTTTCAAGCTAAACGCTGCCTTTTCCGGATGTGGAAGAGTCGTTTCATTCCCCAACATGAACACAACATCTAGCATGGTTGGCCGGTCTGTTGGGTATTCTTGCACGCACAAGAGCCCAATCTGAATGCATCTCATAACTTCAGGAGTTGAATACGACTGGTTCAATGATGAATCAATTATGTCCAAGACTTTTCCTTCTGTCCACAAGCCCCATATCTGAAACAATTTTGAGCACAATGTTTAGATCATTGGACTACTCGAAAGTTCGATTCATCGTTTGAAAGATTATTTGTTTACTTACTATTCCAACTAGATTCAGAGATGAATTTTCAAATTGGAAGCTATTCTTCCTTCCACTAATGATCTCTAGTGTCAAGACTCTGAAGCTAAACACATCGGATTTTGTGGAATATAGCCCATCCATAGCATACTTCGGTGACATGTAACCACTGCAATCACACAATATGAGTATAAAAAAAATATTGGTTCTACTTGAATTTTTTTTTTTTCAAGGGAGACGAGACAATTACTAGGTGCCAACAACTTTGTTCGTGTTTGCTTCAGTTTGGTCATCCCCGAACATCCTTGCTATGCCAAAATCTGATATTTTTGGGTTCATTGAACCATCCAGTAAAATATTGCTCGCTTTCAAATCCCTGTGGATTATTTTTAGTCTCGAATCTTGATGAAGATATAAGACGCCTCGAGCAATCCCAATGATAATTTGAAATCTTTTTCTCCAATCTAACAACGAATTTCCGTTTTTATCTGAACACCACACATAAAAGCTTCTATTATCTACAAGTTTATGATTTCTTAATTTCAGGGTTAATGTCAGAAAACTTAAAGTATTTAATAGCAGTGTGTAAAGATGGCATACCAAAAATGCATAAGTCCAAGCTACGATTTGGCATGTATTCATAGATTAGCATCATCTCTTCTTTATGTATGTAGCAACCCAAAAGCCTCACAAGATTTCTATGCTGAAGCTTTGCAATAAGCATTACTTCGTTCTTGAATTCGTCTATGCCTTGTCCTGAATTTCTCGATAATCTTTCAACAGCTATTTCCTGTCCATCAGCTAGACATCCCTGAAATCATGGTGCAGACTCGAAAATCTTAATGACAACACAGATGCCGAAGCCACATAATGCAGAGATCTCAAAATGTTGAAGGGGAAGTACCTTATATACCATGCCGAAGCCGCCATGGCCAAGCATGTTAGCAGAAGAGAAGTTTTCTGTGGCTGCTACCACGGTGGTTAAATCGAAAAGAGGTAAATCTGTTTCTCCTCTGTGTTCATCAATCGGCAAATCTTCATATCTTCGTACACCAGAAGCAGTGGGATCATTCAGAAATTTGGGTTGTCCTCCTCTCCCTGTTTCAGTTCCATTGAAATTTCAGGCTATAAAAATTTCCAAGCCGAAAGAAAATGAAACTTGAGCCGAAATAAAGCTGCAAAACAAATTGAAGACGAAAGAAGGGGAAACTTAACGTATACCTTTCATGCTCCTTATCCTGAACCAATATAGAACTGCGAGGATGAGCATTGAGGCGACAGAATCACTACCAATATAATAGCCAATCGCCTTTTCCTAGAAAAATACCCTCCTCCTGACTTGTTTTTATACTGAGCTGAAAAAAGAAGAGAAAAGTATATGCACCAGTGCCATGAATGGTATGAAGTTGAAACATGTAGTTGAGGCCAGGAGCAAGAACACAAATAATTGGAAATTTAAAACATTAAAAATACCTGGAAGAATACAAGCTAGACACTTAAGGCCATTAGCCGCAACCTCACTTTTCTTTGAGGGCAGATAAATTTTCCCTAATCTTTTTAGAACTGGATGATAAACTGAAATCGATGGGACAATACAAAAATTGCAATACTTTCTATCCGGATTCTTTAAGTTTGACTTTGATTAAACAAGAGGAAATTCTCCCAGAAAGTTGTATTTTCTTTTCCTAAATTAGCACTCCCAAAGTAAATTAATTAACACTAAATTGATTAACCTTAGCAGATGTTAATGAGTGATCATTTACAATTAAGTGTTCCAACATATGTTCATCCCAAAAACAAGTCAACACAAAATGCCAACGCAAATTCCCCACCAATCATCATCTCGATCAAAATGCCCATCTTTTTAATTACTTAACTTACAACAACTCAATCCATCACCTCCCAAGAAGCAAACTTGATCAACACAGAAAAAAAGATTTCACCTTTATTCATTAAAGATCTTACATATTTACTTAATATAATGAAATAAACAAAACCCAGAAATCACAATATGGGAGGAAATAAAAACACCGATTAACCCAGGAAAGGTTTCATCTTTATTCATATACAAGTCAATGAAAAAAAACTCAGAAAGCATAAAATGGTAGCAACAAGAAACACCAAGTATCTTCCATTCTTGGCACTAAAACATGTTAATGAATCACTCAGCACCAACATGCAGAGAGAGAGACAGAGAGAGAGAGAGAGAGGGAGGGAGAGATCGAAGAGAGGAGAGAGAAACTTACACAATGTAGATTTTGGTGGCCATTGATGGAAGAGTCTCTCTTTCTCTCTGTTTCTTTTCTGTGCGTGCGATGGTGTTTGTGAGTGAATGAAGCTTTTGACAGGAGTGCACCAACCCGGGGCGGGGCGGGCCCGGGGGGGGGGGGACCCCTATTTATAACGCATCCTAAGCCTAAGCTTTGTGTGTCCAAAGACTTGGATTAATCCTTAATTTTATGTATATGGTATTGTTGATGCCATACTTAAATACTTATCTACCCCATAATATTCTTTGTATTCTCCAACATACACCTCGGAAATGATTTTTGTATATATTTTTTTTCTCCTTATATTCATATATATTTTATTTTGTCGCTTGATTTTTTTTTAATTTGCTCACTCCAAAGGTAAGAAATATACGAAAATGAGCATGGGAGAGAAAAAAAGGTGTAACGTACCACATGCTTGATTTTTTTTTATTCAATTTTTTTCTTATATTGTATTTCGAGTACCAAATATAGTATAAATAGATACCTAACACACTCATGTGGAAATACAATCCTTTTGTCACAATTTTGTAAAAACTTTTGTTACGTGCTAATATAACACATAACTGAGTCCAACAATTCTAATTAAAATAACAAGTAAAAAAAAAAAAAAAAGGCTCCTCGCTGTTTCTACTTTCACTCTAGCAACAATCCCGCGGATATTATTAAAAATTAAAAAGCTAATAAGGAATTCGTGCAACCTTAGTTTCAAGTGACAAATAGAGAAATTAAAAGCAAAAATAAGATGGTGCATGAAAGAGTAGTACTTTTGTTCGGAACGTATTCATAGATTATAGCATCTTTTCTTTGTCTTAAACACAGCAACCTAAAATCTTGACAGAGAGGGGTATTTTGATCATTTATATAGATGGCAAGGCCTCTATGATCTCTGTTAATGGCTAATATGGTTGTCCCCGTTTGAAACCCAAACGATGGTTTGCTCTGGAATTTTGTTATGCCAAACTCCAACATAGCAGTTTGAAGAACTTCTGGGGCTGAAGAACCCGATTGCGGAGATTTTCCGGCTAGAGACTAATACCCCGCCGTCTTATGGGTTGGTTTTGTGTAATTGTGTCTAGGGTAAAAATGCAAGATGGGAGAAGTACATGAAAGATAAAGCACTGACTTCATTAGCAGCCAGTAGAACTCATAGTTTTATTTACTTCATGAGAATTCTAAACTTGTTAATTAGTCAATGGATGATCTTAAAACGAAGCTGTTTGATTTTTCTAAACTAGTTGCACATGTCCATTTAGACATTGTTTATTGTTTCATTCCAATAATTTATGACTAGTTGATTTTTGTACATAGACACACGACCATTTATACACCGTTTATTGTTTCATTCTAATTAATAATTTATGGCTAGTTGAACTTCTTTTCAGAGAATTGATTTCTGTACGTAGACACATGACCATTTATACACCGTTTATTCTTTCATTCCAATAATTTATGGCTAGTACTTCTTTTCAGAGAATTAATTTATGTACGTAGACATGCACATTGCTCCATCTCCACCTTTTATATACACGCCTTATATTGACCGTAGACATGCACATTGCTCAATCACCTTCAGTACTTGTTGATTGATCTCCACTAGTACAATTCATCCTCAATAAAAATGCAGGCTGTTTTGGAAAACAACTGACGACATGGTTGACCGGTCAGTAGCATAGTCTTGAGCACACAAGAGGACAATTGTATGCATCGATCTCACAATTTCGTTTATGACATAATCTTTTATATCATTCATACATAATGTTTCATACAATTTGTATTCCCACAGCAACGCCTGGGCAACATTTCTAGTAACATCCAAAGGTCCAATGTGTTCCCAGCGTCCCGCTCGGCCTTGATTAATTAACCACGTCACTCAGAATAGGTCGGAGCACCTTTGTGGCCCGTCCTAGACTTTTTCTTTTGATTGCGGTTGACATGTGGCATAATTAGTGTCTGAGTAGGCTTGCTTCTAAAACCTTGTGTCATAAAGTTGTCAACCTTCCTACATGTCTTTGGCGGTCAAAAAGTACTTTTATGTAGCTAGCCTGGTCGGACTGATGATGAATGTAGCAAATAATTTATAGCTTGCATTTACAACAAGACATATGATGAGTATAGCAGATATAGAACTTAGATCCCCAATTATAGGGCATATATTTTATAACGTGTATTTACAACAAGACAAATGATGAGTGTTGCAAATTAATATAGAACTTAGGTCCCTAGTTATAAGGCAAATTATTGAGGGAAATCGGGGTATATCCTCTCTTCTTATCTCACTCATCATGTGATTCTCAATTGAATAATATAGTCTGTCCAATTATACGTCTAGTTCTCTCCTTAGCGACCTTCTGCTTCTGTATAGGTCATGTCATTTACAGAGTAAGCTCCATTAGTATTGGATGATGGGTCTCCACTAGTATGATAACCTCTGTTCAACAAAAATCCAGGTTGCTTTGGTGAAGGAATTGCTGCATCATTACCCAACATGGAAACCACTGCTGACATGAGTGGACGATCCTTCGCTTGCTCTTGCACGCACAAGAGGGCAATGTGAATACATCTTAGAACTTCGTTGACAGGGTATGATTCTTCCAGAGATGAATCAATGATTTCCAAGGCTCTATTTTCCTTCCACAAGTCCCAAACCTAAAAACCATTTACAAATTAATCATCAAGTTATAAAAGCAGACGAAGAGAAGTTTGGTAATGTCTTAATGTTATGCTTACATGTCCAACTAAATTTGAGTAAGGACTATCGTGGTAGTAGCCAATGTTCTTTCTGCCAGTAACAATTTCTAGTAGTAAAACGCCGAAGCTATATACGTCAGACTTTACTGAAAAAAGTCCTTCCATTGCGTACTCTGGTGACATATAACCGCTGAAGCAACAAAATAAAATTAATCCAGATATAACCGCTGAAGCAACAAAATAAAATTGATTAATTATCACAGCTTCTTTCTGTAACAAAAACAGGTGTACTTTCAATTTTGAATGAAACTTACTATGTCCCAACCACACGGTTTGTATTTGCTTCAATTTGTTCAGCTCCAAATATCCTAGCCATACCAAAATCTGAAATCTTGGGGTTCATAGCAGAATCCAACAGAACATTGCTGGCCTTTAGATCTCTATGGATGATTCTTAATCTCGAATCCTGATGAAGATATAAGATCCCTCTAGCAATCCCACAGATTATCTCAAAGCGTCTTGTCCAATCCAAGAGCGCCTCTTTTGCTTTGTAAGGGAAAAAAGTAAGCAAAGTAAATTAGATTGTATTCTTGCTTGTTTCAAGGTTTTTAACCGACAATTTTAGATACACAAGTGAAAAGAAAGGTGCTTGTAACTGAGTTGAGTTAAGAGTATTCAATCATGCACCTGAGGTCCTAAGCTCGATTTCCCCTCCACAATATTGCTTGTATAAAAAGAAGAACAAAAGTAAAAGAAAGACATACCGAAAATGAAAAAGTCAAGACTTTTGTTTGGCAAGTATTCATAGATCAGCATTTTCTCTTCATCTTGAACGCAGCAACCTATGATCCTCACAAGGTTCCTGTGTTGGAGCTTTGAAAGCAGCACAACTTCATTCTTAAACTCTCCAATTCCTTGGCCAGAATTCTTGGCTAGTCTTTTCACTGCTATCTCCTTTCCATTATCAAGCACACCCTGAATTATAATCCAAATTCAACTTATAGTGCACTCATCTTTCAAGAAAATAAACAACATATTCCTAGCTCTGTATATATCCTCCCCTTGAAATTGCATTTATACATTAACAAAGGAGTAAAACTCAATGCATATACATAAAAATGCTTTGACTACTTCAAGTGAATGAGATACGCGATTGAAATAACAAAAGATCACAGTATTTTGAATTATTACTTTAGTCTAAAGTAAAGTTTTCAATTGAACTGTTCAAATGAACAGTGTTTTCACCGGATTTCATTCCATTTACAACTCTGCCACTATTTTGTTGTTGACCAAATTGCCCACAATTTTGTCCAGAGGGTTTGAGACGCGCTCTCCTCTCACCTCTCTTCCTCTTTCTCTCCTACGCGTGCGTTCTCCTGTCATTTCTCATCCCTCCTCTCTCTCCTTCTCTACTGGAAAATCCACAATCTTTCATCTTCCTCTGCTCTTCTTTTCTCTCCGCTCCCCGTATCTCCCGATGTGAAGCCCACAAACCAAGTAGTGACGGTTGAAAGCCACAAACATGGCGGGCGCGAAATGGTGGTACATTGACGGTCGACAACCGCCTCCGTTGTCGATGAATTTGGCCGTCAGAAAGCGTCTTACGGTATGTTGAATTTCTTGCGTTTGATTGGGAGTTTATAAATTAGGGTTCTTGGGATGTGAGAGTCGATCTTCCTAGCGCTGGCGGCGACGGCCGGAAACAACATCGGAAAAATTCTGCAGATGAAGGGCACCGTCGTTCTTCCTTCTCTCTCCTTCAAGCTCAAGATAGGTACTGCCTCATTTTTTTTGTTTGCCCATTTTGTCCTTTTTGATTTTGTGATTGCGTTCGAATGGGGTTGAGTCGATGGTCTCAAATGACTCCTTGTCATCTTAGGCATCTTCTAGAACTATTGCATGTGAAATTTGCTTCAGATGGAGTTCTTCGTTTAAATTTCTTTTGATGTGATTCCATTTTATCTGAATAATCATTTAATTTATGAGATTTTTTATGTTATTTTATATGAATTTTAGTAAATTTTTCTGAGTTTTGTATAAATCGTCGATTAATATCTAGGTGGTTATTAATTTTATGTTTTTTTATTGAATTTGTTTTCAGAAACCTACAAGTAAAATATCTTTAATTAGTCGTCAGTTTTCATGTTTTGAACATCGTTTATACAAGCTATTATATCTCAATGTTCGACTTTTTTAACTTTGTCATACTCTCATGCATAGAGAAGAGAATTGTTTTGTTTACGTCTCACTAAAACTGATGTAATTAAACAGATTTAATAGTTACTTCATTCAATGAATAGCTCTTCAGTATCCATTTTGAAATCAGCATTGTTTACTTTCATATTGATTCACCATCACCTAACAAGATTTCTTTGGACCCAAAACAAATCATAATTAACAATTTGCTAATCTATTCACTAATCTGCTGCTTTAGTGTCATTAACTCTTTACATTGGGAAGCACCATACTGTTTCCAATCAATTAATTTGATAGGTGCTTAACAATTTCCTAGGGTGGGAAACACTTGCTTTTTTGTGTGTAGAAGATTTATACCATGCAACCATCACTTATACGTAAGTATTATGGCTTAACAATAGGTTTGTGAATAGATTTCCACATATATATAAGTAGTATGGCTTATCATATATAGATTTAAAACTTTCTACGTGTTTTATACAGTTTCAAAACCCGCAGCACCGTGTGGGATAATTGTGAAAAGTAGAAACAAGATAGTTCCCATCACTTATCGATTGTTGATTGGGTTTGAAATTTAATGAAATATATTTTTGAGTCAGCCTTTCCAGTCTTTATTGGACGGGTCTCTTGATTTTTGTTAACTGTAATGGTCTTCTAATCCTATTGTTTGCAAGTGTCAATAACCTGTGAGCTAAATGTTAGCTTAGCTTGTAAGCAATATGGTTTGGATATATATCCTTATGGAACACTACCTTGTATTTTTTCTGAAACGATTAACAAAGATTCACTTTTTTCTGTCTAAAATCTCTCTCTCTCTCTCTCTCTCTCTCTCTCTCTCTCTCTCTAAATCTTGCTCCCTCTCTCTTCTTGATTCTCTTTCTTTCTCTGCAAGATTTATTCATTATGTTCTTCTGTTTAAACTACAAGGGTGAGTAGAGGAAAAAAATAATAAAATAATTGATTTGGAGCGCAGATGGCTAAAAAATAAATCTTAAAAATGTCTATTCCAAGTTTGATTTATGACTTGAGACATTATTTGAGGGCAACTACGTACCTTATAAACAGAGCCGAAACCACCTGTTCCAAGCTGGTTGTTGGAAGCGAAATTATTTGTGGCCTTAACTATGGTACTTAGTTCAAAGAATGGTAATTCAGAGTTTATTCCACTTTCATCAATATTTGTTGTAGCAGAAGAATCTTCCCAGGAGGTTGATGCTAAAAATTTATCCTGACTTCTCTTACCTGTGATAAAAGTACATAAACAGATAATATTGTGTTCTTAAATAATTAAAACCAATATCCAGTTACATAATTGTGAATGATTAGAGGGCAACCTAGTAAAAGGAAATTTGTTTACCTTTTCTCTTCCTCTTTACCAACCAACATGCAAGGGAAAACACGAGGAAGAACAATAGACCACATGCTACTGAAACTTCCAGCTTCCTCTTCTTGCCAAAAGAACTGTTTGACTTCTTTGCGTATTGAGCTGCAGATATACATACGAGCATTTATTTCCATCTTTAAAAATCCTTGTAAAAATTCGGGAAAAATCCTTGTAAAAAGCTCCAATGAACATAAGAACTAAATTTTTAGTATAATTTATAGAAATTTCTGAATTTTTTATAAAAAAATTAGTACTCCAACATAGTCATCTTACACTCTTGACGAAACAATTTCACTTTTATTATTTGGCAAGAGACCAGTGCCAAATGATTTTTTTAGAATGATAACAAACATGCAACTACCCAACTAAATAATAATTCCTCAAAATTTTTAATGAAATAAAGAAAGAATTTTTTTTTTTTTTTTTTTTTTAAATGGAACCTGGGTGTTGTAAGGGGAATTATTGATTAGTAAAAGAGAAGAAAGAAGATAAATTGATAATGGAAATATACCTGAAACATTTGCATGAACTCGCACGTATAAATCTTGACCCGTATCCAAATAAGTCCTTGTGTCCATCAAGTCCCCATGCCATGTTATACAGCCACTCCCTCCCTCCCTTTCATCTGCATTTGCGTATGCCGTGCAAGAACAATTTCTCAGGCATTCTTCTTTACATGCTTCCCGACTCATACTCATGTTCACACGTGCCGTAGAAGTGTTCGGCACCTTCAGACGTTCCAACTTCACGAACCCTTCCCCGTTTTGGCAAACGGATGAACCTTTTTGCCTCACGCACCCGCCTGACCAATTTCTCAAATACCACTCATGTTGCAACTTGGGTTCGAATCCAGGTAAGCAATTGCACTCAAATTTATCCGCAAATTTTGGGTATGGGTCACAAATGCTATTCGGACCACACTTCCCGTAAAAATCACACTGCCCATCCGGCGCGGACCAATGCTTGGCCCATTTATGCACTTCATCTTGCCATGCGGACCGTTCAATGTTTCCTGATTCATCGATGACCATCTTTACGACGATTGATTCATAAACAGTACTATACATGATGGATACCTCATCTTGATCGTTCACAAAAGTAACGTTGAAGAAGATCCTATTTTCCATTTGAGGCACCCCGGACCATCTTTCACCGATCCAAGGTCCAGTCCGCCACAATGGAGTCTGACCCATGTATAAGAACCCCTGTGGACTCTCACTCGGCTCTATCCGGTACGAACAGTTGCCCATTCCTGGATCATCTTGGGACTTCCAAGATGTGAGGAACCGGTTCAACCCGGACCGCCTGTCCAGCCCAATTTTCATAGAAGGAAGCACCGTATCTGTGGGATAATCAAAACCTTGCCACACGTTTTCACCATTAATTTCAACAACAAGATTTCCCTTATCCGAAAGCTTGGCTATCACGGAATTGTTTGGAGAAGAGACGGTGAGATTAGCGGACCAGATAGGGTTATTTTGGTCCTCCCCATAAATAACAAGGCCACCATGATCTCCATGAATGGCTAGAAGTCCAGTTCCAGCAGTAGGAACCATGGGGTTTTCTCTGTTTGCAATCCAGACAATGGTTTTGATTGGAATTTTGTTGTACCAAACTCCGATGTAACGGTTACGAGAATTGCCTGGCTTAAAAAACCCTAGTGCAAAGATTTTAGTGGGGGAGAGAAGAACGTCGTCCTCTCTTAGGGGTTGCTTTGGTGTAATGGCGTCTAGGGTAACCGAAATGGAAGAGGGAAGAATCACAAGGAAGATGAGCAATACAGTACTGGCAAAAAAGAATTCAGTAGAATTCATTGTTAGCTTTCTCATGGAGGAGTTTAAGTGCTAAAATGGCTGCTTCTTTTGACATGCAGAAACAAAAAGCCGGAAAGGTTGGATTTTCTTTTTCTTTGATTGACTTTCAGTAACGCTAATTTAAGGGCATACGCTCGACTTCCAGTCGTTGATGCAACGTGAACTTACACGCGACTTCCAGGCAAACATGTGGACGAGGCATAACAATTCCCTCAAACTGATCCTAGCTAGAAAGCTCCACTTCATCAATTCTGACCACACCAGTTGTATTCAGTAGATTGATAAGACAAATTGGCTCCGAATGGGGCCGAGTACGACCCATAGTGGCTAGGGAGAGAGATGTTCACGCTGTTGAAGAATGCAAATATATATGTCGGAAAATTGATAAATGAATTACAATATATAATGAATGATTTTACCTTTCATTTTTGTCATAAAATTCAACACCACGTAATGTGCTAGTAGATGGTAAAATATGCTACGTGTTATTAGTATGGACACAATGGTAAAAGCGATCCGTAATAAAATAAAATAAAGGTAAACCAATTTGACGAGTCTTGGAATTTATTTATTGGAGTTTTAATCAAACACTTAATGTATTGTTTACTTTAACGAAAATTGATATTTTTACTCTAAAATGTCACTCCTGATACTATTTACATACAATACTTTTTTGTCATTTTTGTTAAAAGTCAAAGTTTTCAAGTCATTTTCATTAATTTTTCTTGGGTAAAGTACAAAAAACTACCTCAACTATGAGTCGAACGACACTTTCATACCTCATCTTTTAAAATTGACAATTTCATACCTCATCTTACGAATTTGTGACAATGTCATACCTTCCGTCAGTTTGTCTGTCATCTATTCCGTTAAGTAGTGACGTGGCTTTAAAAAAAAAATTAAATTAAATAATTAATTAAATATTAAAAACTAAAATTATAAAATCATTTAACTTTTTTTTTACATGGGGACCCACCCCTTATCCCCCTCACCTTTCTTCCCTCCTCCAGTTTTCCCCCACCCCAAACCCAGATCCCATCCCTACTTCACTCTCCCTCGCCGTGCCTAGAACCACCATCCCTCCCCCATCTCTCTCCCTTTTCTCCCTTTCACATTGCAACAACAACCTCGTCGGCTCTGCCATTGTCCGCAAGCTCCAAGCCCTAAACTTCACAAACCTCGTCCTCTGCACCCACGCCAAGAGCTTTTCGTCTCCGAGAATCTGACTGATTCGGTCGTCGACATGCGCCTCAGCGAGCTCGCCCTCCGCACCCATAGTTCCGCCAGTAAGTCTATGTCTTCCGACGAGGAGTACCTCTAGTTATCCCAAGCCTTTAGTGATTTATCCGCATGTAGCAACGACATATCGGAAGAATTAAAACGGCTCGCAAGCTTGCCGTCGCCGGAAACGCGCTGACCTTTATATTATCTGAGGCTATGCCAGAACTGGAACCATGCCAGGGGTTTTTACAGAGGGAGAACTTCTCAACCGAGATCATCGAGAGCATTTTGTCGGAGGATCTTCAGCCGACGATCAAGATCTGTGTTGACGGCCTCCAATCGCCGTCGCTTGTCGTGAAGCAATCTGCAGCGGCCAAGCTCAGGCTTTTAGCGAAGAATCGGGTTAATAAACGCGCCTTGATCGGCGAGTCCGGCACCTTTCTCGCTCTAATTCCTCTATTGCGATGCAGCAATCCATAGATGCATGAGCACGCCGTCACGACGCATACCCAGCTTGCAAAATTCCAATTGGGATTTGAACAGGGGAGAAAGAAAAGGATGGATGCACAAGGCAGAGGTGTCAAAGGGGTAGCAACAGAGCACACCCAATTTGCGAAATTCCAATTGGGATTTGATTTGTTTGAGTAAATTAAAAATTGGGGACTTAAATGGGGAAAAAGGGTGAGGGTGATGAGTTCAGGGGAGACATGTGGGGAAGAAGGTTGAGGGTGATGAGTTTGGGGGGTGGGTTAGGGGAAGACGGGAGCGGGTAGGGATGGGATCTGGGTTTGGGGTGGGGGAAAACGGGAGAAGGGAAGAAAGGTGAGGGGGATAAAGGGTGGGTCCCCATGTAAAAAAAAAATTGTTAAATGATTTTATAATTTTAGTTTTTAATATTTAATTATTTTTTTAATATTTAATTATTTTTTTAAGCCACGTCACTACTTAACGGAATAGATGACAGACAAACTGACGGAAGGTATGACATTGTCACAAATTCGTAAGATGAGGTATGACATTGTCAATTTTAAAAGATAAGGTATGAAAGTGTCGTTTGATCCATAGTTGAGGTAGTTTTTTGTACTTTACCCATTTTTCTTTTATTTATTTGGCAAGCAAAGCATCACAGATCAACATCTTCTCTCCTGGACATGAAGTTTGCCTAACACAAATATCTCATTCTTAAACTCTAATAAATGTGAATGTGTCATATGTAGTGGACGGATTTACATTTCAAATTCGGAAAATGATCCGGCGAGGATCCTTTTCCTAGGGATTTTGGGGATCCCGTGATCTCATCCGTTCATCGTATATCGTATGGTCAGTTTTCGTTAGGTATTATTCATATGTAATTTTAAATTTTGAAATGATTTTTTACTGCACAATGTAAGATGAATAGGTGAGATCACGGGATCCTTAGGAAAAGGATCTGGCGAGGATCATTTTCCTTCAAATCCAAGGCTGTTAGCGATCAAGCATCCACCATAGTACAAACAACAACAACAACAATAAAGTCTTATCTTATTAAGTGAAGTTAGTTGTATGAATTCTAGAACGTCACTGTGCTTGATTTTGCGTCAAGTTTTCTGTTAGCTAAGCCCCCACCATAGTACCTGTCACATAATTTATAGAATTAGCTAACTAGACTAGTATAATTTCTCTTCAATTACTTCGTAATTGAGACCAATAATTCTGACATGCCCCGCATGTCAATGCACAAGAAAGAAAATTGGAACCTACTTATTTGAAGCAAAATTTTTGTGGTTAATAACCTTTTACAAGCTACCAATAGTTGCTTGACATACAACATTTCGGAATATCTTAAGAGTTTTAGCGAGGTTCCATGCTACTACATGTCACATCATTTACAGAATTTTATCCTTCAGTACACTGTTATATATAACTCCAATAAAAATGCTGGTTGTTTTGGTGAAGGAGCTGCTGCTTCATCACGTAGCATGAAAACAACCACCGACATTGTTGGCAGCTCAGTGGCATACTCTGTTAAACCTAATATGTTCATGTGAATCAAAACCCCATGAAAACACTAACCTTGAGAAGCCATTCTTAATAGCACAGCAAGCCACGAATTGCAGCAAGCACACGAGCACACTAAGAACACAAGCAAGGCCTTCTGCACACTCACCACCATTGTATAACTCAAACATTGCTCGCTTTCAAATCCCTGTGGATTATTTTTGTAATAACCCGTCCTGAGATTTACGTAGGAAAATAAGTATTTTTGTATTTTCACTAAGTTTGGGGGATACCTTCCTTTTTAAAATTGTTTTTGAGCCTTAATTGGTGAGCCCATGGGGCCCACCCCCTGTTTTTGTTCCCCGGTTCCCTTTCCCTTTCCTTTCTTTTCTTTTCTTTTTCTGAAAAGTCTTCTCTTCTCTCTTCTCTCTTTCTTCCCGTGTTCTCTCTCCTTTCTCTCCCTCTCGGTGCTCCTTCCTCCGACAAGAACACACACACACACACACCCATGCCCACACCTATAGCTCTTTTCTAACCCTGTGGTTGTGTTTTGGACGTCAAACCACGAAGAAATCACCTCGGAGACATTTCCCAGTTTTTCGGCGAGCACCGCCCCTTTCGAGGCAATTTCCGGCCAAACCACGGCGAGTTGGCCGGCGTGCGAGGTATCAATCTCTTCGTCTCGCTGAGTACTACAACTTTCCTTTTTGTTTCACCTAATTTCATCGAGTATTGAAGAAGTTATGCTCATTTGAATCTTACCCAGTTCCGGCGGACACCCGTGGCTTCCAGGCTGTTTTCCGGCCAACTCCGACCACGATGACGGGAACCAAGGGTATATTTCGATTCCTTACCTTCGGGGCTTCAATTTGGTATATTGAATGACATGTTTTGGTTGAGTTGTGAGCTCCAACGGAGCTTGGGAACTTTCCGGCCGAACTCCGGTGTTCTTCTCCGGGCACCCAGGCCTTCGGGCCATCCCTGTTTCCCCACGGGCCTTAGGCCATTTCGGGTTTTAGCCCAAAAGCCCAACCGTTTCCTTTTTTATTTTTATTTTTGTTTCATTTGAAAACCCAAAAGGCCTTAGGGCCTTGGTTGCAGCCCAAAACCCAAAACCCAAAAACCTAAACCCAAAACCCAACAACCTAAGCCCAAAACCCTAACCCAAAACCCGTGACCCGTGACCCTGACCCGTTGACCCGTGACCCTGACCCGTTTGACTCGTTGACCCGAACCCTGACCCGTTGACCCGAACCCGGACCCGGTCTGACCGTTGACCCGGTCAACGGTCAGCGTTGACTTTGACTTTGACCGGTCAACGGTCAACGTTGACTTTGACAGTTGACTTTTTGGGTTTTCGTGCGGGACCCCTCCTAGGCTAATTTCGACGTCCTGAACCCGTTTCCGATGTCCGTTTTCCCAAATTCAATCGTTTGAGTAGAGTTTGACTAAATGTACCCTTTATGTGCTTAGGGGCGTTTAATTGTGGCGTTTCCGTCTTCGCTAGTGGCGTGGCGTTTCCGTCTTCGCTAGTGGCGTGGCATTTCGACAGGCGAAGTACTGTGAGTGGACCCCTTCTAAAAATGCATGTTTTGATAGTAGAAATGCATACATGAAAAGCATGATTTGATGATTATGTTTTATGAACGTTTTACGAGATAACATGCTTACTGAGGCTAGTTTGAATTATTACTATTTTTCCTATAACCCATGTTCTTATAGCATATCTGATGGATGACGATATGATATTTAGAACATGTTTAGAACACCTCTTTATAGTATAGATGATGGATGACTTTATACTATGAAGTTGATTTTCAATATATGTATGTTCACTGATTTTGTACTTACCTAGTTGTCCTTTCCGCTACGGGACGTAGGGATAGATCCGGTCCGTCCCGGGCGACGGTTTGGTGTTGGCATAGGGCCTGGAGTGTGTTTTCCTCTGACTGTCTGCTCAGAGACGGGGAGCCGGCAAGGGGCCTGAAGTGCATTTTCCTCTGACTGTGTGCTCAGAGACGGGGAGCCGGCATGGGGCCTGAAGTGTTATATTGGACATTCACTAGTGATTATTATTGTTTATGCGATTGATGATTTGAGACACTGCACGACATGCTAGATTAAGGAAAAATCTATATTTCTCATTATATATGTGTTTTCATAAAACCTGGGGGTTAGTATGTTGATAACTGTTTTATTACTTATATATATATCAACTTGGTCCACTCATGTTTGTTTTGCGCCCCCTTCAGGACTTAGAATCGAGGCATACAATCCCGACGTCCAGGCACTTCCGCATCGGCATCTTCGAGTCCTCTCGGTGTAGGACCCACTCCTTTGTTTTATTCAATTTTATATTATTTTCTTTTAGTGTTCTAGATTAGAGGTGTGCTCTGAACACGGTCCTTATTTGCATATTAATTATTCTTTTATATTTTTAAACCTTATTTATCCCTTGTTTTCAACATTTGCACTCAATAAATGGCTTTCGTCACCTTCGGGTGTCGGCCAGCACGTGCCTATCCTGGTATTTGGGGAATATCGGGGTCGGGGCGTGTCAGATTGGTATCAGAGCGTGGTTTTGTTCAGAGCATACTTAGGACCTTCTGTTACGGTAGTAGTGTGTTTGCCATGACATCATTTGGATGTCATGACTTCCGAATTTGGTGTCATTCGACATAGTTGTGCAAACCTTTCTTTGTTTGAATTTTCACTTTCTGGTTGAAATACAAGAATTCGTGTCGGGATTGTGCCTCAGTGGTGAGGAAGTGGATTGTTGGATGACTTTCAAACATCGGATCGATACTCTACATCGTGCATTCCCTGGGAATTTCGGACATAATTGGTTTTACCTAGGAGCGTTGAGAAACGGAAAAACCCTAAGTGAGTTGAATTTGGAAGATATGAAGCTGTTTTGTACTTTACGATGTGCATTCTCAGGGAATGGCAGGCACAGTTAGTGTTACTTGGAAGCGACGTGTTCTAGAAATCTCAGTTTGAGGAAGTCTAGTCGAGATCAGCTGTAGATACGAAATGGCGATGCCACTCTGCGACATGCGTTCCCTAGGAATTGCGGGCAGAGTCAGCTCTACATCGAAATCTCGAGAAGTGGAAAAATCTTGACGGTACGAGTTGGTTGAGATCAACTAGAACCCTGAAACGATGACATCACTCTGCGACATGCGTTCCCTAGGAATGGCGGGCAGAGTCATATTGCAGTGGCAACTACTTGAAATATTCGAAGTGCGTGTTTGAGAAAGCAAGTAAGTGCTAGTGGTGACGATGATTAGTAAGTGGTAGTTGGCGGGAGCAAATCAATGTTCTCAGGCTCATTACCACTGAAGAAACTCGTGTGAATCGGTAGAATGAATCTTCGATGATTGTTCTACCAGTAACCTCCTTGCTTACCTCAACGGCGAAGTGAAGTTCCTTAACCTTTGAGCGTTAGCTCGACACCAAATTCTTCAGGCGTTGACTTCATTTAAATTAGATAATTTCTTAAGTGACTCTTCGGTAGCAGACGCTATTCCCACCAATTTTCCAAAATGAGTTGCAATTCTTTTTGTTGTTGTAGCTGGATTTGGTTGATGAAGATCTATACTTGTTTGGATAAACAGACTTCTTGAACTTCCCCTGAATTTGGCACTAGACGGTAAGTCCTAGCACCTTGTCCATATACTTTCGGTGGAGGTGAACTTAGCATTTTGCTTGTAGCCCAACTGACCAGTGCTCTTGTCCATTAACTGTTTAGCCTTATAATTTTCAGTGTAATGGCTTGAGATTACCATATTCATCATTGTACGAAGATCGAGCTTTACTTTGAACTTCTCTGGACTCATTGAGTTTTGGTTTGCTTAAGGGCATCACTTTGAGGTAGCCAATCGTGTGACTGCATGCATATGCAGATTGCTTTGTATCTTTCTTCTTCGTCATTCTGTTGGTTCAGAGGTTCTATGTTTAATTTTTGAACTTTGAAACACCTTACAACGTATTGTGAATTTCGAAATGTCTTTGGCCTCGTCAGATCTTATTAATAGTTCTTGACTATTCTTGAGCTTATACCTATTTCCTTTTTGGCTAAGGAACCAGTCAACCTTGCCGTGTTGATTAACCAAATAATCTTAAACAGTGATTCCTATTTTTGCATCTTTACCTTCTTTCGCTTGTTTATTCTTGGCATGATTTCTCACTTATCCAGATATCTTGTACTCTAGTTTTAATAAACTTGTTTTGATCCTCAAATTCTTAAGTGTTCTTTTAGCCTTCTTTACATGGTTTCTCGCTCAATTAGTGACGAATTCACGATCGATTAATTCGGCGGAAGTATGCACCCAATTCTTATCTTTTCAGACAGAAAGGTTGGGAGCATAGTCTTTTCACAAGCTTACCTTACCTACCAGAAAGAGTTCCACGTGGGTGTGAGGTTGGAGTCGTCTTGTGGTAAGAGGCTGGTGAAGATTGTGGTGCAGGTGAGCAGTAGATTGCATCATTATCTTCACGCTGAATTGAATGGTCACCACTCATTATCTTGCTGCAATTCATAATCATCATATCGTACTTTGGCAGACCTTTTCGATGATGTGATGTGTTCGCCTCAACGTAGTTTTCCACTACCTTGGCACCAGGATCCTTCAGTTCGTGAGCACGTGAACGTGATGTTTGTGCGATCTTTTAGTAAGAGTTGAATGAAGGTTTGAGTACAGAAGGTCAGCGGATTGTATCACCATCTTACTATAATTCATAGGCATCACATCGGTTTTTTTTCCAATGTTATGTGCTGTCTCAACTCATCTTTTCACTGTTCCGCTTCAAAACTCGTTGTGAGTACGTGGTTATTGAAACACTTCTAGCAGATCTGTTTAGTACACTTTGGGTTGGCACCCCAGCGCGGTCGAGGCGAGAATCGAAAAATCTTTACACTTCTCTCGAAAAGTGTGTACTCTCATTTGTTTTTAGGTTGATCACTTGAGAGTCATTCTTTCCATCAACGTTGACCTTGTTTTACTAGAAATCTGCAACTAAGCAAAATTGGAGAGGTGGTTTGAGCACTACAATGATTCCCAAGAGATACTGCTTGTTGGGAAAGGTGACTTCTCGTTTTCTGCTTGCTTGGCTTGAGCTTTTGGGTCTACTAGCAACATGGTAGCCACTTCCTTTGAATTCCAAGGTACAGTTTTCAAATGGGTTCTTTGTTGGCAAAACACTGGAGTAGTTGGTCACATTTGGAAGAATTGAGGAGATTAGTATGCTTGATACTGGATAGAGTTTTATGACGACAGTTTTTGTTTAGTTCGGTTTGAGTACGCCATTTTTGCGACGTGGTACGAGAGTTCTACAGGCAATATTGGTTAGCAGGAGAGTATTGTGAACTAGTATTCAAAAGATTGAATTTACGACGCGTGAAATTGTGCACCCTCAGCAAATTACTGCTTGCTTATCGAGACAACAAATGTGTGATCGATATCACAGGCGGCCGACTGTGGTATTGAAAACTTATTCGTTGGGTTCGTTAAGCAAGTGGCCAGGAAGATTCGTCTTCAGCAGTTGGTACGGATTTGCTATTGTTAGGACTTGACCTAGAGACGCATCTTTTCACGGAGTACGTGACGTTCGTATGCTTAGGCGAGACCTACTCTCATTTTTCAGTTTTGAGTTCCAGTTTTGATTTTTCAGTGTAAGTATTTTAACTTCCTTTTCTTAATTATTTGTTTTCGTCGTTACAAATGTTTTGGGGGAAGTATTTCCATTTTCAGTTTTAAGTTAAGTGCGAGTTTTCGACCTATATGTTATTATATATCTATTTTGACTATTTTGACACTATAGTATTTTGCGCACTTATTTTTGAACTTACGTCTATATATGTTTTCGACTTTATATCTTATTAAAGTATGTTTCTACTTTTACACTGATGGGGAAGAAAGTAAGAGCTTGGAGGCATGATAGAGGATTTGGCAACCCGCTCGCGACGGTGTGGCATATTCTCTTTGATGCACCCACTCTGACTTGAATTCTCTTTATACATATATTCTTCTTCCTATTTTCAAGTATTCTGGTTTAAGTTGTGATTTTAAATTTCGGGACGAAATTCTTTTAAGGGGGGTAGATTGTAATAACCCGTCCTGAGATTTACGTAGGAAAATAAGTATTTTTGTATTTTCACTAAGTTTGGGGGATACCTTCCTTTTTAAAATTGTTTTTGAGCCTTAATTGGTGAGCCCATGGGGCCCACCCCCTGTTTTTGTTCCCCGGTTCCCTTTCCCTTTCCTTTCTTTTCTTTTCTTTTTCTGAAAAGTCTTCTCTTCTCTCTTCTCTCTTTCTTCCCGTGTTCTCTCTCCTTTCTCTCCCTCTCGGTGCTCCTTCCTCCGACAAGAACACACACACACACACACCCATGCCCACACCTATAGCTCTTTTCTAACCCTGTGGTTGTGTTTTGGACGTCAAACCACGAAGAAATCACCTCGGAGACATTTCCCAGTTTTTCGGCGAGCACCGCCCCTTTCGAGGCAATTTCCGGCCAAACCACGGCGAGTTGGCCGGCGTGCGAGGTATCAATCTCTTCGTCTCGCTGAGTACTACAACTTTCCTTTTTGTTTCACCTAATTTCATCGAGTATTGAAGAAGTTATGCTCATTTGAATCTTACCCAGTTCCGGCGGACACCCGTGGCTTCCAGGCTGTTTTCCGGCCAACTCCGACCACGATGACGGGAACCAAGGGTATATTTCGATTCCTTACCTTCGGGGCTTCAATTTGGTATATTGAATGACATGTTTTGGTTGAGTTGTGAGCTCCAACGGAGCTTGGGAACTTTCCGGCCGAACTCCGGTGTTCTTCTCCGGGCACCCAGGCCTTCGGGCCATCCCTGTTTCCCCACGGGCCTTAGGCCATTTCGGGTTTTAGCCCAAAAGCCCAACCGTTTCCTTTTTTATTTTTATTTTTGTTTCATTTGAAAACCCAAAAGGCCTTAGGGCCTTGGTTGCAGCCCAAAACCCAAAACCCAAAAACCTAAACCCAAAACCCAACAACCTAAGCCCAAAACCCTAACCCAAAACCCGTGACCCGTGACCCTGACCCGTTGACCCGTGACCCTGACCCGTTTGACCCGTTGACCCGAACCCGGACCCGGTCTGACCGTTGACCCGGTCAACGGTCAGCGTTGACTTTGACTTTGACCGGTCAACGGTCAACGTTGACTTTGACAGTTGACTTTTTGGGTTTTCGTGCGGGACCCCTCCTAGGCTAATTTCGACGTCCTGAACCCGTTTCCGATGTCCGTTTTCCCAAATTCAATCGTTTGAGTAGAGTTTGACTAAATGTACCCTTTATGTGCTTAGGGGCGTTTAATTGTGGCGTTTCCGTCTTCGCTAGTGGCGTGGCGTTTCCGTCTTCGCTAGTGGCGTGGCATTTCGACAGGCGAAGTACTGTGAGTGGACCCCTTCTAAAAATGCATGTTTTGATAGTAGAAATGCATACATGAAAAGCATGATTTGATGATTATGTTTTATGAACGTTTTACGAGATAACATGCTTACTGAGGCTAGTTTGAATTATTACTATTTTTCCTATAACCCATGTTCTTATAGCATATCTGATGGATGACGATATGATATTTAGAACATGTTTAGAACACCTCTTTATAGTATAGATGATGGATGACTTTATACTATGAAGTTGATTTTCAATATATGTATGTTCACTGATTTTGTACTTACCTAGTTGTCCTTTCCGCTACGGGACGTAGGGATAGATCCGGTCCGTCCCGGGCGACGGTTTGGTGTTGGCATAGGGCCTGGAGTGTGTTTTCCTCTGACTGTCTGCTCAGAGACGGGGAGCCGGCAAGGGGCCTGAAGTGCATTTTCCTCTGACTGTGTGCTCAGAGACGGGGAGCCGGCATGGGGCCTGAAGTGTTATATTGGACATTCACTAGTGATTATTATTGTTTATGCGATTGATGATTTGAGACACTGCACGACATGCTAGATTAAGGAAAAATCTATATTTCTCATTATATATGTGTTTTCATAAAACCTGGGGGTTAGTATGTTGATAACTGTTTTATTACTTATATATATATCAACTTGGTCCACTCATGTTTGTTTTGCGCCCCCTTCAGGACTTAGAATCGAGGCATACAATCCCGACGTCCAGGCACTTCCGCATCGGCATCTTCGAGTCCTCTCGGTGTAGGACCCACTCCTTTGTTTTATTCAATTTTATATTATTTTCTTTTAGTGTTCTAGATTAGAGGTGTGCTCTGAACACGGTCCTTATTTGCATATTAATTATTCTTTTATATTTTTAAACCTTATTTATCCCTTGTTTTCAACATTTGCACTCAATAAATGGCTTTCGTCACCTTCGGGTGTCGGCCAGCACGTGCCTATCCTGGTATTTGGGGAATATCGGGGTCGGGGCGTGTCAATTTTTAATTTCGAATCTTGATGAAGATATAGGAGGCCTCGAGCAATCCCAATGACAATTTGAAACCTTTTTCTCCAATCTAACAACGAATTTCCGTTTTTACCTGAACACCACACATAAAAGCTTCTATTATCTACAAGTTTATGATTTCTTAATTTTAGGGTTAACGTCAGAAACTGAAAGTATTTATTAGCAGTGTGTAAAGATGGCACACCAAAAATGCATAAGTCCAAGCTACGATTTGGCATGTACTCATAGATTAGCATCCTCTCTTCTTTATGTATGCAGAAACCCAAAAGCCTCACAAGATTTCTATGCTCAAGCTTTGCTATAAGCATTACTTCGTTCTTGAATTCATCTACGCCTTGTCCTGAATTTCTCGATAATCTTTTAACAGCTATTTCCTGTCCATCAGCTAGACATCCCTGAAATCATGGTGCAGACTGGAAAATCTTAATGACAACACAGATGCCGAAGCCACACAATGCTGAGATACTCAAAATGTTCTAGGGGAAGTACCTTATATACCATGCCGAAGCCGCCATGTCCAAGCATGTTAGCAGAAGAGAAGTTTTCTGTGGCTGCAACCACGGTGGTTAAATCGAAAAGAGGTAAATCTGTTTCTCCTCTGTGCTCATCAACCTCATCCTTTATTGGTAAATCTTCGTAGCTTCATAAACCAGAAGCAATGGGATCATTCAGAAATTTGGGCTGTCCTCCTCTCCCTGTTTCAGTTCCATTGAAATTTCAGGGTATAAAAATTTCCAAGACGAAAGAAAATGAAACTTGAGCCGAAATAAAGCTGCAAAACAAATTTAAGACAAAAGAAGAGGAAACTTTTCGTATACCTTTCATGCTCCTTTTCCTGAACCAACATAAAACTGCAAGGATGAGCAATGAAGCGACAGAAATTGACACTACCAATATAATAGCCAGTCGCCTTTTCCCCGAAGAATACCCTCCTCCTGTCTTGTTTTTATACTGAGCTGAAAAAAAGAAGAAAAATATATGCACCATTGCCATGAATGTTAATGAAGTTGAGGCAATTTCTTGGAAAATAAGGTACCTAAAACTACTGCATCTGCACGAACGTACAAATCTTGTCCACCTTCTGTTAACTGCTTAGTATCAATCAAATCTCTATACCATGTCATGCATCTAGTCCCTCCATTCGTCACATCTTTGATCACATATGCCAAGCACGTGCAGTTCTTCAAGCACTCGTCCTCGCACGCTTCCAAGCTCAAATTCTTCTCCAATTTTTTGGAGGACGTGTCTGGAACCCTTACATTTTCCATCTTCACAAACCCCTCGCCGTTCCTGCACATGGATAGTGCATGCTTCCTTAGTTTCAAGTGACAAGTACAGAGAAATTAAAAGCAAAAATAAGATAGTGCATGAAAGAGTAGTCCAAACTTTTGTTCATAACATATTCATAGGTTAAACCGTCTTTTCTTCATCTTGAACGCAGCAACCTAAAATCTTGACAAAGAGGGATATTTTGGTCATTTACATAAAGGCCTCCATGATCTCTGTTAATGGCTAATACGGTTGTCCCTGTTTGAAACCCAGATGATGCTTTGCTCTGGAAATTTGTTATCCCAAACTCCAACATAGCAGATTGAAGAATTTCTGGGGCTGAAGAATCCGATTGCGAATATTTTCTAGCTAGGGTAAAATTGCAAGATGGGAGAAGTACAAGAAAGATAAGCAACACGATACTGACTTCATTAGCCGCCACTGTAGAACTCATACTTTTATTTACTTCTTGAGAATTCTAAACTTGTTAATTAGCCAAAAAAAAATAAAAATAAATAAACTTGTTAATTAGCCAATGGATGATCTTAAAATGAAGCTGTTTGATTTTTGTAAACGAGTGACACAAATCTATTTATATACTGTTGACTGTTTCATTTCAAGAATTTATGGCTAGTACTTCTTTTCAGGGTATTGATTTCTATACGTAGACATGGACATTGCTCCATCCTCCACCTTTTATATACACGTCTGAGGTTGATCGGAACGCACTTGAATTAGGAATACTAGGATTTAAAAGGTCCGCCAAATTTGAAAGAGTCCAAACTTTTGTGTGGCATGCATGCGTCAACCAAAAAGCCACAAAAAGTCACGTTTCTTTTTTTTCTTAAATTTTATGAGCTGTAACATCAATAAGGTTATCTAACAGAAGACTTTGAGTAAAATCGAATGCTGTGACATTTTAAAATTTATACAGTCGATTTCATTTAATAGGATAAAGTTTGGTTGTTGTTAATTTAACATCAGCAAGGTTCACTTTACTGTGAGAATCTTCATTTTCAAAGCATGGTAAATTTGGTTCACCCTTTCTTTATACAATAACAAATTGTATGCGCTTAATATTATCTTTTGCAAGCTACTACCATTACATATATCTTGTGGAACATTTTCAAATTAAAGATCTCTTACTTACAAATAAAGAGTAATACTACCAAATCATAGTACTGAGTGTCAATATGAGAGTGTGAAATAGAAAGATTAAAATTATAAAAAAAACATTTTTGTTTTTATATTTAAAAACTTAAAAAGTAAAAAAACAAAAAACAAAAAAAGGGAAAGAAAGAGAAAGAAAGGCTCCCCGCTCTTTCTACTTTCTCTCTGGCAATCCCGTGATAATATCAAAAAGTAAAAAGCCAATAAGGAATTCATGCTTCCTTAGTTTCAAGTGACAAGTAAAGAAATTAGAAGCAAAAATAAAACAGTGCCAAAACTGAAAGGGTAGTCCAAACCTTTGTTCGGAACATATTCATATATTATAGCATCTTTTCTTCGTCTCGAATGCAGCAACCTAAAATCTTTAATGAATTTGATAAATGAATATAATGAATATAATGAATTAAACCATCCAATAAAACATCGCTTGCTTTCAAATCCCTGTGGATTATTTTTAGTCTCGAATCTTGATGAAGATATAGGAGGCCTCGAGCAATGCCAATGATAATTTGAAACCTTTTTCTCCAATCTAACAACGAATTTCCGTTTTTACCTGAACACCACACATAAAAGCTTCTATTATCTACAAGTTTATGATTTCTTAATTTCAGGGTTAATGTCAGAAACTGAAAGTATTTGTTAGCAGTGTGTAAAGATGGCACACCAAAAATCCATAAGTCCAAGCTACGATTTGGCATGTATTCATAGATTAGCATCCTTTCTTCTTTATGTATGCAGAAACCCAAAAGCCTCACAAGATTTCTATGCTGAAGCTTTGCTATGAGCATTACTTCGTTCTTGAATTCGTTTATGCCTTGTCAAGTGAATTTCTCGATAATCTTTTAACAGCTATTTCCTGTCCATCAGCTAGACATCCCTGAAATCATGGTGCAGACTGGAAAATCTTAATGACAACACAGACGCCGAAGCCACACAATGTTGAGATACTCAAAAAGTCAAAATGTTCTAGGGGAAGTACCTTATATACCATGTTGAAGCCGCCATGTCCAAGCATGTTAGCAGAAGAGAAGTTTTCTGTGGCTGCAACCACGGTGGTTAAATCGAAAAGAGGTAAATCGGTTTCTCCTCTATGTTCATCAACCACATCTTTTATTGGCAAATCTTCGTAGCTTCGTACACTAGGAGCAGCGGGATCATTCAGAAATTTGGGCTGTCCTCCTCTCCCTGTTTCAGTTCCATTGAAATTTTAGGGTATAAAAATTTCCAAGACGAAAGAAAATGAAACTTGAGCCGAAATAAAGCTGCAAAACAAATTTAAGACAAAAGAAGAGGAAACTTTTCGTATACCTTTCATGCTCCTTTTCCTGAACCAACATAGAACTGCGAGGATGAGCAATGAAGCGACAGAAATTGACACTACCAATATAATAGCCAGTCGCCTTTTCCTGGAAAAATACCCTCCTCCTGACTTGTTTTTATACTGAGCTGAAAAAAAGAAGAAAAATATATGCACCATTGCCATGAATGGTATGAAGTTGAAACATGTAGTTGAGGCAATTTCTTGGAAAATAAGGTACCTAAAACTACTGCATCTGCACGAACGTACAAATCTTGCCCGCCTTCTGTTAACTGCTTAGTATCCATCAAATCTCTATACCATGTCATGCATCCAGTCCCTCCATTCGTCACATCTTCAATCGCATACGCCAAGCACGTGCAGTTCTTCAAGCACTCGTCCTTGCACGCTTCCAAGCTCAAATTCTTCTCCAATTTTATGGAGGACGTGTCTGGAACCTTTACATTTTCCATCTTCACAAACCCCTCGCCGTTCCTGCACGTGGACCGCGAGCCCTGCTGCCTCTTGCACCCGCCTCTCCCGCATCTCCCATCTTTCAAATCCCAATCTTGTGGTGATATTGGTTCATATCTGGGGTAGCATGTGCAGTTGAATCCATTGATAGTAGGATTGCAATTGCCGAATTTACCACACTTGCCATAGCTGTCACAGGCATCCAATGGAGCCAACCAAAGCAAATCCCACTGGTGCTTCTACCCTTGCCATACTAGGAGCTTGAGTGTTCCCGAACCATCTATTGTGTACACTGAGTAAACTGAAGGGTCGAGAACAGTCCACTGATAAGTAATTTCATCTTTGTTGTTCACAAAATTGATCTTAAACACATCCTTCGGCTGCGCGGCAGGTGTCCCGCTCCATTTAATCCCGTTCCAATGTCCTGACCTCCACAATTTAGCCTCAATGTTGTACAAGATCATCTGAGGCGATCCATTCGGGTCAATTCTCAACGAAACATTCCCCGTCCCAAGATCATTTTCCGAGTTCCAACTCGTGAGGAACCGGTTTATGCCACTTCTTCTGTCCAACCCCATTTTTATATTCTGAAGAAGAATATTTGTAGGGTGATCAGTGCTCTGCCAAAAAACACCCTGGCTGCCTTGTTGAGCCAAAACAAGGTTCCCTGAATCAAGAATTTGCGCAAAAATATTATCGTTGCTCGCTGATGATATCGAAACATTTGTTGACCACAGAGGAAGAAGGCCTTGGCTATTATTGGCTTGCAGCACTAGGTTTCCATCAGAACCTATTGAAAGAACTCCTGAGCTGCTGTTGATGGGATTATCTCTGTTGGCCACCCACACAACCATGTCTTTCGAAAACTTGTACCAAATTCCAACATAGCGGTTGGTCGATATTTTGGGACGAAAGAATCCCAGGACAAAGGTCTCATTCTTGGACACCAAGAAATCACCGTCTCGGACGGGTTGTTCAAATTTTATGGTGTCCAAGGAAGAGCAGAGCTGGAGAAGGAGGGGCTGAAGAACTAAAACATTCAGCAGACCTTTCACAAAATGCATTATTGCAGAACAAAGGTTTGCCAAGCACTATTGATTGCTTACTAAATGTATTAATATATTGTTAAGTAATCTTGTAAGTTGTAATTATTATTATTTTTTTTTTTCATTGATGCAACGTGAACTCACCTGCGACTCCCAATCATACACCGCAGTTTAAAATTTCCACTTCATTAATTATTACCACACCCCCGTTGTATCAAGTAGATCGATAGACATTGTGAATGTGTCACACGTCATTTGCGGAATTTTCTCCTTCAGCATTGGCTGATGGGTCTCCTCTGCAATAACATGTTGGTTGTGTTGGTGAAGGAGCCGCTGCTTCATTAACTAGCATGAAAACAACCGCCGACATTGTTGACCGGTCAGTGGCATACTCTTGCACACATAAGATAGCAATTTGGATGCATCTCACAACTTCTTTGACGGGTACGATTCACCCAAGGATGAATCAATTATTTCCAGGGCATCGCGTTCTCTCCACAAGTTTCATACGTAAAAGAATTTACATGCCGGGTTTTTATCACAAATAGTCTCTGAAATTGACTCATCCAATCAAGGTGGTCATTGAAATTGAAAATCGATAAATACAGCCCTTCAAAATGGTTGTCGCAAATTAATGTGTTCATTTTGTCACAATTTTGTATAAACTTTTGTTACGTGCTAATATAACACATAACCGAGTCCAACAATTCTAATTAAAATAACAATAAAAGAAAAGAAAAAAGAAGGCTCCTTGCTGTTTCTACTTTCACTCTGGCAATCCCGCGGATAATATTAAAAATTAAAAAGCTAATAAGGAATTCGTGCTTCCTTAGTTTCAAGTGACAAGTAGAGAAATTAAAAGCAAAAATAAGATAGTGCATGAAAGAGTAGTCCAAACTTTTGTTCGGAACGTATTCATAGGTTATAGCGTCTTTTCTTCGTCTCGAACGCAGCAACCTAAAATCTTGATAGAGAGGGATATTTTGGTCATTTACATAGAGGCCTCCATGATCTCTGTTAATGGCTAATACGGGTGTCCCTGTTTGAAACCCAGTTGATGGTTTGCTCTGGAAATTTGTTGTCCCAAACTCCAACATAGCAGTTTGAAGAATTTCTGGGGCTGAAGAATCCGATTGCGAATATTTTCCAGCCAGGGTAAAATTGCAAGATGGGAGAAGTACAAGAAAGATAAGCAACACAATACTGACTTCATTAGCCGCCACTGCAGAACTCATACTTTTATTTACTTCTTGAGAATTCTAAAATTGTTAATTAGCCAATAAATAAATAAACTTGTTAATTAGCCAATGGATGATCTTAAAATGAAGCTGTTTGATTTTTTCTAAACGAGTTGCACACAGGTATTTATATACCGTTGACTGTTTCATTCCAAGAATTTATGGCTAGTACTTCTTTTCTCAGAATTGATTTCTACACGTAGACATGGACATTGCTCCATCCTCCACCTTTCATATACACGTCTGAGATTGACCGTAACATACTTGAATTAGGAATACTAGGATTTAAAAGGTCCGCCAAATTTGAAAAGGTCCAAGCTTTTGTGTGGCATGCATGCATCAACCAAAAAGCCACAAAAAGTCACGTTTCTTTTTTTCTTAAATTTTATGAGCTCTAACATCGATAAGGTTATCTAACGTAAGACTTTGAGCAAAATTGAGTGATGTTACATTCTAGGATTCATACAGCCAAGTCAACTCAATAGAATAAAGTTTGGTTGTTGTTAATTTAACATCAGCAAGGTTCACTTTGATGTGAGAATCTTCATTTTCAAAGCATGGTAAATTTGATTCACCCTTTCTTCACACAGTAACAAATTGTATGCACTTAATATTATATTTTGCAAGCTACTACTATTACATATATCTTGTGGAACATTTTTCGAACCTAAGATCTTTTACTTACAAGTAAAGAGTAATATCACCAAATTATAGTACTGAGTGTCAATATGAAAGTGTGAAATAGAAAGATTAAAATAACAAAAAAACATTTTTGTTATTATATTTAAAAACTTAAAAAGTATATATAAAAAAATAAAAAAAATAAAAAAAAGGAAAAGAAAGAGAAAAAAAAAAGGCTTCCCGCTCTTTCTACTTTCTCTCTGGCAATCCCGCAGATAATATTAAAACGTAAAAAGCCAATAAGAAATTCGTGCTTCCTTAGTTTCCAGTGACAAGTAAAGAAATTAAAAGATAAAATAAGACAGTGCCAAAAATGAAAGAGTTGTCCAAACCTTTGTTTGGAACGTATTCATATATTCTAGCATCTTTTCTTGGTCTCGACAATAGAGAGGGGTATTTTGGTCATTTACATAGATGACAAGGCCTCCATGATCTCTGTTAATGGCTAATACGGTTGTCCCCGTTTGAAACCCAAACGATGGTTTGCTCTGGAATTTTGTTATGCCAAACTCCAACATAGCAGTCTGAAGAACTTATGGGGCTGAAGAACCCGATTGCGAAGATTTTCCGGCTAGAGACAATACCTCGCCGTCTTATGGGTTGGTTTTGGGTAATTGTGTCTAGGGTAAAAATGCAAGATGGGAACATGAAAGATAAAGCAACATAATACTGACTTCATTAGCTGCCAAAGTAGAACTCATAGTTTTATTTACTTCATGAGAATTCTAAACTTGTTAATTAGCCAATGGATGATCTTAAAACGAAGCTGTTTGATTTTTCTAAACTAGTTGCACACGGCCATTTAGACACTGTTTATTGTTTCATTCCAATAATTTATGATTAGTTGATTTCTGTACGCAGACACACGATCATTTATATCGTTTATTGTTTCATTATAATTAATAATTTATGGCTAGTTGTAGACACACGGCCATTTATACACCGTTTATTGTTTCATTCCAATAATTTATGGCTAATACTTCTTTTCGAAGAATTGATTTCTGTACGTAGACATGCACATTGCTCCATATCTCCACCTTTTATATACACGCCTGAGATTGACCGTAGCATACGTGAATTAGGAATACTAGGAATTAAAAGCTCCGCCAAATTTGAAAAAGTCCAAGCTTTTGTGTGAAGGCATGCATGCATCAACCAAAAAGCCACAAGAAGTGGATTTTTTTTTTTTTTTAATTTATTTATTTAAATTTTATGAGTTCTAACATCAAGAAGTTTATCTAACAAAAGATTTGGAGCAAAACCGAATGCTGTAATGTTCTAAGATTCATACAACCGACTCAACTTAATATGGGATAAAGCTTGGTTGTTGTGTGTTTAATAACATCAGCAAGGTTCACTTTGCTTGGAGAATCTTCATTTTCAAAGTATGGTAAATTTGGTTCACCCTTTCTTCACACAGTAACAAATTGTATGCGCTTAATATTGTCTTTTGCAAACTACTACTATTACATATATATCTTGTGAAACATTTTTGATATCCTAGGTCTTTTTTTAGCGAGCTTCTTTTTCTGTACATGTCACCTTCAGTACTTCTTGATTGATCTCCACTAGTACAATTCCTCCTCAATAAAAATGCAGGTTGTTTTGGAAAACAACCGACATGGTTGGCCGGTCAGTAGCATACTCTTGAGCACACAAGAGGGCAATTGTATGCATCTCACAATTTCATTTATAACATAATCTTTTATATCATTCATACATAATGTTTCATACAATTTGTATTCCGCAGCAATGCCCAGGCAACATTTCTAGTAACATCCAAAGGTCCAATGTGTTCCTAGCGTCCTGCTCGGCCTTGATTAATTAACCACATCACTCAGAACAGGCCGTACCACTTTTGGGTCCCATCCTAGACTCACTACAAAAAAAATGGCCCTTTTGCGACAAAACGGACACGTCACAAAAAGTGATTAAAACGTCGTAAAAAGCTTTTGGCAACCGCCTTGCGACGGCAATGGACGTGTCGCAACAAACCTATGTCGAAAATGTTTTAACAACTATTTACGACGCAAATTGACCGTCGCAAATATTATTTGCGACAAAATTACGACGTTATTTAAAGCGTCGTTAATAATATATCCAAGTGTAAAAAAAATTCTAGCGCCATATTTGACGCCAGATACAAATTATTCTATTTAATTTTACAAACTAGAACATATTATTATTGAAAAATTTGCATTGTATTATCATATACAAGTACGACAAAACTATGAAAGCACTACTATAGTTTTACTTAAAGTTAGTTGAATGGTCGTATACATTATACACCAATGAGTGTGAGGCTTGTGGTCATGGTCATGATTCTGTGCCTGACCTTTAGGAACAATTAAAAATCCATTTTCCTGCCATAGTGAAACATGTTTGACATCAGTATCAACAGAATGACAAGAAGAAATAGCAGATTACAAGCTAGTTTCGTGATGGTTCTGTAGAACGAGCACACCAAGATTATACATGAATCAAAGTTTTGACACTCCTAGTTTTGTGATGGTTCTGTAGCATAAGCACACCAAGATTATGAAGAAACTTGTAGAATCCTATATAAAATAAGTTGAAGTCTAGCAACCTGACAGATGTGGAAGCTGCTGGTCTCACCTTTATATAATGAAACTTTGCCTCAAGTTTTTGTTGACTCTCTATTTGTTTTGCTTGATCCGTCTTCTGTTACCATACAGAGTTGGTGAGCTTTAACATCAGCATGTACTTTGCTCCATGAGTGAAGATAGCTCAATATAGTTGTAGCTTGCTTTGTAACATGATAAGCTTGGGTCATTATTTGCAATCTTACAATCCCTTTGAAACGCCGTAAATTTTCTAGCCTGCAATGGGTGAAAGAAAGTCTTAGGAACATAAAAACCAGCGTAACAAGTGCTCATTCATGTATAAATGACATTGGTCCTCATCTAGCATGAAATGGCCATTATATTTAGAACAGTTCTGAGTTTTCATCTGAATCAAAAAAGGGAAAAATTGCTATGTAATAACATCATTCAACTTTATTACCAAATCTTCATTGCTATCAAGATTCAAACTAAATACCATTCACTGAATAAGAAGAATGCAAAACCAGAGATATAAGCAAAATTCCACAGGCTCACCAGGTAAAAGTATTTGTTTGTTAAGTTAAACGCTAATACAACTCATGTATGTTATGACTGCAACATGGATTGTGATGCCTTCAAGTTTTTATAAGAGAAGCTAATTGCAAGATAGCTATGGCATAAATTAAAATTCTAAACCTTCATACACTTCATCTAAGATTTCCAAATTCTGACCCAATTTCCTAACTTGATTTCAATTGCTGGTCACTTTACAGCTTCAGATTCATTTTGTTAACAAAAGCTAAACAAAGTAAAAAAATTTGGAGGCTCTATACCTTCAAAAGTTTTGAACTGTTGTCCCTTGATTTCTTTAAGCCGACCAATACCTTAAACCAACACTGGGAACCCAAACCTGATAGTGAAACTATGTATCCAATTTAACATAACCCTGCCAGTTAAATACAATCATCATCAACATTAAGCAACAAAAAAGGAATTAACTTTTAAGCATGCAAAAATTGTTCTTTTCTTTTTCCTCTAAAATCAATCCAACGGTTAAAGATTAAGCTACATTATCCAATAACAAATAGATAAAATCACAATAAGGCTGCGTGGGGGCAGCAGTTGTAAAAGAAGCAGTAAGGAAGATGAGAACCCAGTCTCTGATGGTTGTGTCAAGGACCAGATTTCTCCTCTTCGTGGCCATGGCCTTGTCCGATGCCGTAACCGCAGCCGTGGTGGGAGTGTGAGGCTCGTCACCGGCAGATGCAGAGAACCCAAAAACAAAGCCCGACAACTAAAATAACAACGAAGACCAATCAAAATCAATTTTTCTAATCCCAAACAACAGGACACACGAATGAAATAAAAAATCAAAAGGCACAGAAAATCAATAAAATAATTAATTGAACAAATTCGTAGAAAGAAACCCTAGGAAACTAAAAGGCACACCAAAATCGGGACTATAGAACTTGAAATCGAGATTCCAACCTGAGAGAGACCAGTCCAAATCAAGCTCACTGAGAGAGAGACCGTAAGAGGACTGAGAGTTTGAGACATTGGGAGAACATAGGCAAAGAGACGGAGATGGAGTGTTTGAGAGGCAGCCGCTAACTTTACCAACAAAATTGAAAACTGGTGGAATTTTTCATATGAAATTAAGGCGCCTAATAGGAAAAAGAGGGCGCTAAAATAAAATTAAAATTTTTGGGAAGGTGTCTATCAAATGTCTATTGACGTGGAGACGTGTTTGTGACGTTAGTTAGAACAGTGTCGCAAAAGTTTTTTCATAATCATTATGTGCGCTAATTTTTGGGTATTTGGGACGCCGTGTGCTCTATTGCAAATAAAGTGTCGCAAAAGAGCTTTTTTCTTGTAGTGACCTTTTCTTTTGATTGCTGGTTGACACGTGGCATGATTAGTGTCTGAGTAGGCTTGCTCCTAAAATCTTGTGTCATAAAGTTGTCAACCTTCCTACATGTCTTTGGTGGTCCAAAAGTACTTTTATGTAGCCTGGTCGGACTGATGATGAATGTTACAAATAATTTATAGCTTGTATTTACAACAAGACATGATGAGTATAGCAGATATAGAACTTAGATCCCCAATTATAGGGCATATATTTTATAACATGTATTTACAACAAGACAAATGATGAGTGTTGCAAATTAATATAGAACTTAGATCCCTAGTTATAAGGTAAATTATTGAGTGAAATTGGGGTATATCCTCTCTTCTTATCTCACTCATCATGTGATTCTCAATTGAATAATATAGTATGTCCAATTATACGTCTGGTTCTCTCCTTAACGACCTTCTGCTTTTGTATAGGTCATGTCATTTACAGAGTAAGCTCCATCAATATTGGATGATGGGTCTCCACTAGTATGATAACCTCTGTTCAACAAAAATCCAGGTTGCTTTGGTGAAGGAATTGCTGCATCATTACCCAACATGGAAACCACTGCTGACATGAGTGGACGATCCTTCGCTTGCTCTTGCACGCACAAGAGGGCAATGTGAATACATCTTAGAACTTCGTTGACAGGGTATGATTCTCGCAGAGATGAATCAATGATTTCCAAGGCTCTATTTTCCTTCCACAAGTCCCAAACCTAAAAACCATTTACAAATTAATCATCAAGTTATAAAAGCAAATGACGAGAAGTTTGGTAATGTCTTAATGTTATGCTTACATGTCCAACTAAATTTGAGTAAGGACTATCGTGGTAGTAGCCAGTGTTCTTTCTGCCAGTAACAATTTCTAGTAGTAAAACACCGAAGCTATATATGTCAGACTTTATTGAAAAAAGTCCTTCCATTGCGTACTCTGGTGACATATAACCGCTGAAGCAACAAAATAAAATTGATTAATTATCACAGCTTCTTTCTGTATTAACAAAAACAGGTGTACTTTCAGTTTTGAATGAAACTTACTATGTCCCAACCACACGGTTTGTATTTGCTTCAATTTGTTCCGCTCCAAATATCCTAGCCATACCAAAATCTGAAATCTTGGGGTTCATAGCAGAATCCAACAAAACATTGCTGGCCTTTAGATCTCTATGGATGATTCTTAATCTCGAATCCTGATGAAGATATAAGATCCCTCTAGCAATCCCACAGATTATCTCAAAGCGTCTTGTCCAATCCAAGAACGCCTCTTTTGCTTTGTAAGGGAAAAAAGTAAACAAAGTATATTAGATTGTATTCTTGCTTGGTTCAAGGTTTTTAACCGACAATTTTAGATACACAAGTGAAAAGAAAGGTGCTTGTAACTGAGTTGAGTTAAGAGCATTCAATCTTGCACCTGAGGTCCTGAGCTTGATTTCCCCTCCACAATATTGCTTGTATAAAAAGAAGAACAAAAGTAAAAGAAAGACATACCGAAAATGAAAAAGTCAAGACTTTTGTTTGGCAAGTATTCATAGATCAGCATCTTCTCTTCATCTTGAACGCAACAACCTATGATCCTCACAAGGTTCCTGTGTTGGAGCTTTGAAAGCAGCACAACTTCATTCTTAAACTCTCCAATTCCTTGGCCAGAATTCTTGGCTAGTCTTTTCACTGCTATCTCCTTTCCATTATCAAGCACACCCTGAATTTATAATCCAAATTCAATTTATAGTGCACTTACCTTTCAAGAAAATTATCAACATATTCGTAGCTCTCTCTCTCTATATATATATATATATATATATATATATATATCCTCCCCTTGAAATTGCATTTATACATTAACAAAGGAGTAAAACTCAATGCATATACATAAAAATGCTTTGACTACTTCAAGTGAAGGAGATACGCGATTGAAATAACAAAAGATCGCAGTATTTTGAATTATTACTTCATATGGCAGGGCTTTTAGCTTTTATGGATGCCAAGAAAATGAAGGAAATGAGCAACTATCATATGCCCGGTTTGTAATTAAAGCTCGAATTCCAAGAACAAAACCTTTGATCACTAAAAGCATCGGCGAACTAGAAGCGGAGTTGAATTAAAGGTACAACCAGTGCAAGGGGAATATGAACAAGCATTTATCCTTTTGGTTATTTGGATTCCTGTTTTTGATACTTATGGTTTCAATCTCTTGCAGACTATTCTGTTCAGTGATAGGTTCTGATCATAAACTCGATTCACACCGTTTCAATGATATTCTTAATGAGGCAATAGCTGCAGGGGCGTATATGTTTATTACGCTCCAGTTTCTTAGTAATTTTGGTTCATGTTTTTATTTTAGGTGCGTGGGTATAATGTTTATATTTATGTGATGGAAGGATTACATGGATTTCAAATGATTCATTGGACATGGTCATTTCAGTTTCAGTTATTACATTAAATCTGATCATTTCGTGGATTATATATGTTATATCTTTATGGTTCTAACAAATATTAGCTTATTGTCAAAATGTGGATTCATTCTTTTAAATCCTTATATCCAAATGAAGGCTTTATCTCTTTATCTTTAAGAAAAAAGAGAGAAAATTCCAGTCCTACCACAAATTTAAGTATCGATGTTACTGGGTATCATCTTTTTCTAAGTTCAGTCCTGTCTTACAAACCACGGCCGATTGGTTCTTAAAGATATTTAAAATACAACCACAGGTGATAAGATTCACTATGAGTGTTAAATCAGATGGCCCTTTTAGTTAGTTCCTTAGAGTTAAGAGATGCCTCATTTTGAAGAAGCTGAGATCCCCAGGCTTAAGGTAGTGAATCAGGCCTTACTCACAATCAATGAAAGGACATGACATGCTAGGTAAAAAGAGTTGGAAATGTTTCGTAATTTATTGCTCCCAATCTTCTTTGGCTTGCATAAGATTAACCACTTCTAAATAAATTTTAAGATCAGCTCCTGTCCATGTTTGTTTAACGATGTTGTATAATTCATTGTATAATTTCACAAAAATCGTGCATAATTCTTGGTGAACTTGGTTTGGTTTTCTTTAGTTTAGGAATGGAGTGAGCGAATCACAGTTCGGCCAAATTTTCAACGATGAATTGAGCCAGATCATTGAGGTTTCTCTTTGTCAAGTTTTTTTTATTCAAGTATGCTAAGTGCTTTAGATTTCAAAATTTGTCTGTTAAATATCAGGATAAAGAAACTTTTCTCTAAAACACCATCTGTCCATTTATGCATTTGTTTTTCTGAGTTAACAATTATGCAAAATGAGGGTTTATATTTCAGTTTTTAAACAGTTTAGACCAAATTTGTTTAAGTATAGTTGAATTGATTGGTTTGAATACGAACGATTTGTAAAACTTGGATTCAGACAATATTTAAGGTGCGCCAACAGTTCTCAACTACGTAAGCCATTTTTCTAACTTTTTATTAGTCCTTTTGTTGTTCTGATCTTTAGCAAGAGGATCCTTTAACAAATCCAACTGTCATTTGTTCACATTAACTTCTATTTTTTCAATTTGTAACAAAGAAATGAAAACTTATGTAGAAAGAGGGAGAAACGAAGTGAAGAAGCAAACCCATTAGATTAAGGAAGTTCAACTCTGCTTATTGTTCCTTATTGTAAATGTTAATAGATTTCCACATATATATATATATAAGTAGTATGACTTATCATATATAGATTTAAAACTTTCTACATGTTTTATACAGTTTCAAAACCTACAGTATCGTGTGGGCATTCTTGCTAGTTGGTATCTAAGATGAATGTGAAAAGTAGAAACAAGATAGTTCCCACCACTTATCGATTATTCATTGGGTTTAAATTTTAATCAAATATATTTTTGAGTCAACCTTTCCAGTCTTTATTGGACGGGTCTCTTGATTTTTGTTAACTGTAATGGTCTTGTAATCCTATTGTTTGTAAGTGTCAATAGCCTGTGAGCTAAATGTTAGCTTAGCTTGTAAGCAATATAGTTTGGATATATATCCTTATGGATCACTACCTTGTATTTTTTCTGAAACCATTAACAAAGATTCACTTTTTCTGTCTAAAATCTCTCTCTCTCTCTCTCTCTCTCTCTCTCTCTCTCTCTCTCTCTCTCTCTCTCTCTAAATCTTGCTCCCTCTCTCTTCTTGATTCTCTTTCTATCTCTGCAAGATTTATTCATTATGTTCTTCTGTTTAAACTAGAAGGGAAAAAATAATTGATTTGGAGTGCAGATGGCTAAAAAATAAATCTAAAAAATGTCTATTCAAAGTTTGATTTATGATTTGAGACATTATCTGAGGGCAACTACATACCTTATAAACTGAGCCGAAACCACCTGTTCCAAGCTTGTTGTTGGAAGTGAAATTATTTGTGGCCTTAACTATGGTACTTAGTTCAAAGAATGGTAATTCAGAGTTTATTCCACTTTCATCAATATTTGTTCTAGCAGAAGAATCTTCCCAGGAGGTTGATGCTATGGTCACATTGAAAAATTTATCCTGACGTTTTTTACCTGTGATAAAAGTACATAAACAGATAATATTGTGTTCTTAAATAATTAAAACCAATATCCAGTTGCATAATTGTGAATGATTAGAGGGCAACCTAGTAAAAGGAAATTTGTTTACCTTTTCTCTTCCTCTGTACCAACCAACATGCAAGGGAAAACACGAGGAAGAACAAAAGACCACATGCTACTGAAACTTCCAGCTTCCTCTTCTTGCCAAAAGAACTGTTTGACTTCTTTGCGTATTGAGCTGCAGATATACAAGCATTTATTTCCATGTTTAAAAAAACTTGTAAAAATTCGGGAAAAAAAAAAACATTGTAAAAAGCTCCAATGAACATAAGAACTAAATTTTTAGTATTAATTTATAGAAATTTCTGAATTTTTAATAAAAAAATGAGTACTCTAAAAAAGTCATCTTATACTCTTGACGAAACAATTTCACTTTTATTAGTTGGCAAGAGGCCAGTGCCAAATGATTTTTTTTAGAATGATAATAAACGTACAACTACCAAACTAAATAATAATTCCTCAATTTTTTAATGAAATAAAGAAAGAAGATTTTTTTTTCATGGAACCTCGGCTTTACGAGCACAATTATTGACAAGGAAAAGAGAAGCAAGAAGATAAATTGATAAGCAAATATACCTAAAACAGTTGCATCAACTCGCACACCTAAATCTTGACCCGTATCCAAATAAGTCCTTGTGTCCATCAAGTCCCCATGCCATGTTATACAGCCACTCCCTCCCTGCCTTTCATCTGCATTTGCGTATGCCGTGCAAGAACAATTTCTCAGGCATTCTTCTTTACATGCTTCCCGACTCCTGCTCATGTTCACACGTGCCGTAGAAGTATCCGGCAGCTTCACGCGTTCCAACTTCACGAACCCTTCCCCGTTTTGGCAAACGGATGATCCGTTTTGCCTCACGCACCCGCCTGACCAATCTCTCGAATACCACTCATGTTGCAACTTGGGTACGAATCCAGGTAGGCATTTGCACTCAAATTTATCCGCAAAGTTTTTGTATGGGTCACAAATGCTATTCGGACCACACACCCTGTAAGAATCACACTGCCAATCCGGCGACCAATGCCGGACCCATTTATGCACTTCAGCGTCCCATGCGGACCGTTCAATGTTTCCTGATTCATCGATCACGAATTTTACGAAGGTTGATTCAGGAACTACATCCATGATGAATACCTCATCTTGATTGTTCACAAAAGTAACGTTGGTGAAGAATAGTTTTACCATGTCAGGCACCCCGGACCATCTTTCACCGGTCCAAGGTCCAGTCCGCCACAATCGAGTCTGACCCATGTATAAGAACTCCTGTGGACTCTCGCTTGGCTCCATCCGGAACGAACAGTTGCCCATTCCCGGGTCATCTTGGGACTTCCAAGCTGTGAGGAACCGGTTCAACCGGGACCGCCTGTCCAGCCCAATTTTCATAAAAGGAAGCATCGTATTTGTGGGATAATCAAAACCTTGCCACACCTTTTCACCATTAATTTCAACAACAAGATTTCCCTTATCCGAAAGCTTGGCTATCACGGAATTGTTTGGAGCAGAGACGGTGAGATTAGCGGACCAGATAGGGGTATTTTGGTCCTCCCCATAAATAACAAGGCCACCATGTTCTCCATGAATGGCTAGAAGTCCAGTTCCAGCAGTAGGAACTATGGGGTTTTCTCTGTTTGCAATCCAGACAACGGTTTTGATTGAAATTTTGTTGAACCAAACTCCAATGTAACGGCTACGAGAATTGCCTGGCTTAAAAAACCCTAGTGCAAAGATTTTAGTGGGGGAGAGAAGAACGTCGTCCTCTCTTAGGGGTTGGTTTGGTGTAATGGCGTCTAGGGTAACCGAAATGGAAGAGGGAAGAATCGCAAGGAAGATGAGCAATACAGTACTGACAAAAAAGCATTCAGTAGAATTCATTGTTAGCTTTCTCATGGAGGAGTTTAAGTGCTAAAATGGCTGCTTCTTTTGACATGCAGAAACAAAAAGCCGGAAAGGTTGGATTTTCTTTTTCTTTGATCGAGTTTCGAGTAACGCTAATTTAGGGGCATACGCTGTGCGACCAGTCTATATTCAGTAGATATATATATATATATATATATATATATATATATCTCTCTCTCTCTCTCTCTCTCTCTCTAAATCTTGCTCCCTCTCTCTTCTTGATTCTCTTTCTTTCTCTACAAGATTTCTTCATTTTGTTCTTTTGTTTACACTACAAGATTTCTTCATTACGCTCGACTTCCAGTTGTATTCAGTAGATTGATAAGACAAATTGGCTCTGAATGGGGCCAAGTCTGTACGACCGGTAATGAATGATATTACCTTTCATTTTTGTCATAAAATTCAACACCACGTAATGCCTTCTGAAAATAACTTCCGACTTGGTTGGCCTCTTTGATGCGCTTTCTTGCACGCAAAGTACGTCTGACCCAGAGATGGATCGACCATACCTAATTCCTTCTCTTCTCTCCACATATCCGATGCATTTTTTTTCTACCAATAGTTTTGTTAGGTTTGAATATGTCGACATATCTTTATGTTGCTTTCGACCGTTGTTCAAAGAAAATATAATTACCTTCAGTGCCGCAAGGAGACTATTACAATCATTAAAAGAAAATTAACAGTATGTACTATGCATAGAAGTACAGTACATTGTCTCAAGTGTAATAACACATGAACACATAATTGAAAGAAGAAGAAATGCTGTATAACCTAACCATTAGCGTGCTACAACCGTAGTTATCGTCACGTTGTTTAGAGAGGAAGCTCCTCTCTTTGACACTGCTAAGTTTGGATTGTTGGATTGTCATATAAAAGCAGGTTTCTGAAGCCAAATTGCAACAAAAGTTCTTCGGTAAGATCTAGGACACCCCTTATTTCATCTTTGATCTGATCTTCTAGACAAAATATGTGGACACCATCCTGCAACAGGTCCCGAGGTTAAACAAAAAAGAAAAGAAAAAACACTTCATACACCTAGGATTATAGACTAACAGTTTGCAAATACTAACACGATACCTGAGTAAAACCTTTTACACAAGAAAGACCATGCAAGCTTCCAGATAATTTGTATCTATATACGGTTCCCAACTCAGCAACTCGAATAGGAAATTCATGATATGAGTGAGGCTTCCTTTTGTAAACCAAGACATGATAGGGGCAGTTCATTGGTCGAAAGCCGATAAAGTTCATCCTCAACATTTATTTGATCATACATATTCTCCTTGTAGTAATCCAGATGACCACTCATCTGCCAAAGGTTCGCCTTTGCAACATGTGGAGTATACAGCAGATCGTAACCACGTTCTATGTGGATCTTTTTCCACAAATCTTCCATTACATGCCTCACAATAGCACCCCTTGGATGCCAGAACACTAAACCCCCACCAGCATCATTCTGTGAAAATTCAACAACGAAAATGTTCAATGCAAGAATCCTCATAACTACAAATAATGGGATTGCTAACTGATAAATCTGCGTAAACAGCAGAAAGAGATTCAGGGCAATTCTGAGTACCTGTCTAGAAAACAGGTCAAGAACTTGACCAAGGCGCCTGTGATCTCGACGTTTAGCTTCCTCCTTGAAATGAAGATATGCCTTCAATTGATCTTCACTCTCCCATGCGTTGCCATAGATCCTCTGCAGCATCGGTTTCTTTTCATCTCCTCTCCAGTAGGCACCAGCGATAGACTCAAGTTCGACAGCTTTTCTGTTAATATTTCCAGTTTTTTCAACATGGGGCCCCGCACATAGGTCCCACCATTCATCACCTATGAAGAATTCGGCATAGTATGAGGAATTATGACATAAAGACAGTCTAATATGACAGGATGCTAGTTCAAAACACAATCAAATCCCAGTAAAATCATGCATTTGTATAAACATAAGTATAATTTGGTTAGCTTGACCAAAAGGTTCCTCCCACCTTCAAATTAATCTCCTTTTCAATCTGCATATCAATAACTCATATTTAAAGAGCACCAACAACATTGTTTCCCCTGAGCACACCCCTGCCCTCTCTTTTTTATTCCTTTAAATTTCAATCTTAAGACTCAACACAAACACTGTACATTTCACTTGTGTAGCTAATAAAAATATCATTTACGCATAGTTCCTGCACATTAAATCATCACCTTCCATACTATATTGAGCCTGAAAATAGTGAAACCCTTACCAATATGATATATGGTAATGGGATCTTCTTTAATACTATCCAAAATTTCCAATTTGTATGGTTCGTTGAGAGCGGTTATTCTTTTGTGAGCTTCATCTCTTGAAACTTCTTCTCTTATGAGTGGTAAGTTTCTACCAATGATGCGATCCTACATATCACAAAATAAATGCTCATGAATAGTTGTCAATAGTTTCGTGGTTTCAAAACTTTGATACAAACATGATAACTTATACAGAAATTCCACTTACCATCTCCTTGATTCTCTTCAACTCTTTGTCCATCAAAGGCTCCATATCAAAATCATAATAGAACCCATTTTCTATCCACGGACCAATTGTCACTTTTGCATCCGGGAAGAGCTTCTGAACAGCCATGGCCATCACGTGTGCACACTGCAGTCAAACACATATAAATAGTTCATCACCATAACAGCGGAAAAGGCGCCATTGATATCAAACTACAAGGAAATTCAGAAAAAAATGAACATAGCTCGACCTCAACACTTTATCAAAATACAGAAACCCATGTATCTTCTCACATTCCCAAAAACAGGATGAAAATTCTCCCAGCTTATCTACTGCTGTACACCCATTTTTCCATGTCCTATTCGATCAAATTTCAAATTACCGAAAAGTTATGTTCTTATTTTCTTCATCCTCACTTCCTCATTCTTCACAACAGAATCAGGTGACAATTAGTAACGTAGAATTGAAAATGGTTGATTAAAAGCATCAAACTTTCAAAAAGGGGAAGCTCCTACGAATCTAAAAATTCAAAAAATTCAACAGGAAACCACCTCCTACTTCAATTTAACATAACACAATCATAAATCCAATCCAATGCAATGAAATTTCAATAAATACCGTGTGTCGAATTCTGATGAGGCTTTCGGAGGACTCGTTGGTTGGAAGCACGACTTTCTCAGGCTTATCAGCTACCTCCATCTGGGCATCCTTCAATTTGACTTCTTGGGTCGAGAGCTGAGCCTCCGTGGCCATCGCCGAGGAGGTGGAGACTCCATTTCTACCGCCGTAGAGGGACAGAGCCCTGAACTCGGAGCTCAGTGGCGAATCGCAGTCTTTAACTGGGGAAAGCAAAGAAGAGGTCTTTAGGGAGGGAATGAGAGACTCAGTGGCAATTTTGTAAATGAACTGAAATCTACACCCAAAATTGCGCAGTGCCACCTCCCCTACTTTAGAGTAAAGTAATATAATCGCTTTCAGTGCCGCGGGGTGACTATTAAAATCATTAAAAAAAAAAAGAGTATAGATAAGCATAAAATTACAGTATATTGTGTGGAGTGTAATAACATATGAGGACATCATTTTTTGGGTCCACGTATGAAGACATCGTTGAAAGAAGAAGAAATGTTTTATAACCTAAGTCATTAGCATGTGATCCAACAATTTAGTATTAATAATAATTTAACAAAAAAGTCATTAGCGTGCTACCATCGTATTTATCCGAGAATTTCAATTTAGCTTTATGCTGGATAAAGAAATTTGAGCTTATTAAGAAATTTCAAAAGATTTTTTATATTAGACTTCACAAAATGTTAATTGCATCTCATATTAAAATTTAATATTAAATGACTTATTTACTCCACTATGCAATGACAATTTTGACCTTATTAGGTTTTAAAAATAAATAAAAATTTCTAAATACATCCCAAATCACTTTTATCGTATTATTTATTTTATCAACTATCAAAACCCTCCCACCCTCCATTGTTGAATAAAACTCTAACCAATGAAACTACAAACATGTTAATTGAGAAAAATTGTTTTTGACGAATAAAACACGAAATCGATGTTTTGGAAGCTTCACATGAGATAAGACTTCATATTTTTCATTGTTTTAGTGATTTCGATGACATCGATATTGATGCGTTATTTAAACTTCTATATTCATATTTTTTAGGGATTACAAGGATTATATGAAGAATTAAACATCTAAATTACCACCAAATATTAAAAACAGACAAAATGAGTTTTAATAGTGGAATTGAAAACAAACCCATATACGATTTAAATCACAGGCGACATTTTTGTCAAATTCCAGTCAGCATTTTTGGTCCAAATTAAAGGCTTTATCTCTGGTATTTGTTGGAGGTGTTGTGTTGGGAGTTCTTTTGTTTGCCTTTTTCCTCTTTTCGATCCCTGCAGCTGTTCATCCGTTTGGCTCACCAGTGCGGCCATGGTGATGACGACTTCAGCAGTTTCTTTTTGCCACATACAACGACCTGTTTGCTCTAATTGTCGAGTCTGCTGCCACTGCATCGAAATTATGTCACAGATTATTAATATTACAACTAATGATAAAATTGTTAAACAAAGTGAACTCTACACAATTTTATCATTAGTTGTAATACTAATAATCTGTGACAGAATTTCGATGTAGTGGCAGCAGATGCAACAATTAGAGCAAACAGGTCGTTGTATGTGGCAGCAAAGAAAATGTTGATTTTCCGAAGATTAGCCAATATGGCGTCGGATTTTCTTGCATCGGTTGGTTTTCCGGAGATGTGTGATACTATTTGGTGGTCGTCAGGCCCCATCTTCGTTGGTTCACATTTTGAACAATGATGATCTTCCTTGTCGTCATTGATTTGTTGGGGCGGTGTTTGGGGTGACGCTCAACTTGGTTGATGCATCTTCTGGTTGTATCCCTTTTCATCAATGTCGTTTTCGTTCTGCCTTCCTTGGTGTTTGCCTCTTTGTAGGCTTGTACCTTTTGGCTTCTGGCCTTGGAATGTTATTCCTAGTTTCCCCAAAAAAAAAAAAAAAAAAAGAGAACTCTACACTAGTTTCTAGTACTACATACCCTGATAAATACTTGATGCACCAAATCATCCTAAGTGCCAGCACTTGTACCATCTGGTTTGGCGAAGGGAATTAAATCATAGGCAACATTGTACTTTAATTTGCCCATTGCAGCGTTGAAGATGTCAAATTAAACGTCCAAATGATCTGAAATTTTTCGACAAATTAAATGTAATGGTTAGATTCAGTTTTTGAAAATTAAAAAATAATTGTTATAAGATTTGAGAAATGTGGGGTGTATGTACAAAATATAAGGTGTATAATTGTATATTGAGAATGTAGAGTGTGGGGGTATTATGGGAAAGTATGTTGGGTGTATTAAGATAATTTTTAAGTGAAAAAGCAAATGTGGAGTTTATTCAACAATTTGTGGGGTGTTAATATATAATAAGCCTTTCAAAATGATAGAAATATAATTGACTGAATTTTATTTTTTAGAATTTGTAAAGAATTTGAAAGTTTTCTTGTTTTGTTAACCTAAAAGAACGATCGAATTTGAATAGGATTTTTTTATTTTTAAACTCTCACTTATAGAAATTTAGAAATGACATTCATTTATATGGATTTTAAACATTGGATTCCCAAATTCCAAATTTTTTTTTTTTTCAGGCGAAAAATTAAAATTTCTATGTTTATAAATTCAAAACAAGAGAATTTGTGCATATCAATTTATAATTTCTAACTTTTGTCAAAATTCCAAGCTTATTTTTGTCATAAAAAAAAGTTAAAAACTATAACTTGTTTTGTTAAGAAGGGGAATTCACACACTACCTGTCACGGCCAAGATTTTTGTTTACAATTGAGAATTTCAATTTGTTACTCACACGTCTTCATGTTTGATCTAAAATTTAAACATTTGGGCCTCGTTTGGATTCTAGGATTTGAATTTGAATTTAAAATCTTCACCTACAAAGAAATCTCAATTTGAGTACAAATACTTTAAGAAGTAATGCAAAATCTCTACGAGGCCTGAAAAGTGCAAACTCAACGAGCTTCCATAACTGTTACTGTTACATCATTTACAGAGGAAGCTCCTCTAGATGTTGAAGAATCCGGACCACCAGTTTTGAAGCTAAACGCTGCCTTTTTTGGATGTGGAAGATTCGTTTCATTCCCCAACATGAACACAACATCTAGCATGGTTGGCCGGTCTGTTGCGTTTTCTTGTACGCACAAGAGCCCAATCTGAATGCATCTCATAACTTCGTGAGTCGAATACGACTGGTTCAGTGACAAATCAACTATGTCCAAGACTTTTCCTTCTGTCCACAAGTCCCATATCTGAAACAAGTGTGAGCACAATGTTTGGATCATTGGACTATTCAAGAGTCAGATTTATCATTTGAAAAATTATCTGCTTACTTACAAGTCCAACCAAATTCAAAGAGGTGTTTTCGTATTGGAAACTGTTCTTTTTGCCGCTAATGATCTCTAGTGCCAAGACTCCGAAGCTAAACACATCGGATTTTATGGAATATAGCCCATCCATAGCATACTCCGGTGACATGTAACCGCTGCAATCACACATTATCAGTATTAAAAAACATATCAGCTCTAGAGTTCTATTTCAAGTGAGAGGAGAGAATTACTAGGTGCCAACAACTCTGTTCGTGTTTGCTTCAATTTGGTCATCCCCGAACATTCTTGCCATGCCAAAATCTGATATTTTTGGGTTCATTGAACCATCCAGTAAAACATTGCTTGCTTTCAAATCCCTGTGGATTATTTTTAGTCTCGAATCTTGATGAAGATATAGGACGCCTCGAGCAATCCCAATGATAATTTGAAACCGCGTTCTCCAATCTAACAACGACTTTCTGTTTTTATCTGAACACAACACATAAAAGCTTCTATTGGCTACAAGTTTAGGATCTCTTAATTTCAGCATGTATTCATAGATCGCATACCGAAAATGCATAAGTCCAAGCTGCGATTCGGCATGTATTCATAGATTAGCATCCTCTCTTCTTTATATATGCAGCAACCCAAAAGCCTCACAAGATTTCTATGCTGAAGCTTTGCTATAAGCATTACTTCGTTCTTGAATTCATCTACGCCTTGTCCTGAACTTCTCGATAATCTTTTGACAGCTATGTCCTGTCCATCAGCTAGACATCCCTGAAATCACAGTGAAGACTCGACAATCTTAATGACAACTTCAGATCGATATAATGTTTACATCCAATTCTGTCTTATCTGCCTCAATGTCACAGAGCTTATGTATTGGTATATTTGCAGCAGATTAAACAAAGTACACGGAAGCGTATTTCACATTTTATTTGAAGCCACACAACGCTGAGACGCTCAAAATGTTCTAGGGAAAGTACCTTATATACCGTGCCGAAGCCGCCATGTCCAAGCATGTTAGCATAAGAGAAGTTTTCTGTGGCTGCAACCACAGTGGTTAAATCGAAAAAAGGTAAATCTGTGTCTCCTCTGTGTTCATCAACCTCATTTTTTATTGGCAAATCTTCATAGCTTCGTACACCAGAAGCAGCGGGATCATTCAGAAATCTAGGTTCTCCTCCTCTCCCTGTTTCAATTCCATTGAAATTTCAGGGTATAAAAAATTTCACAAAGAAAATGAAATTTGAGCTGAAATAAAGCTGATAAACAAATTTACAAGACGATAGAAGGGGAAACTTTTCCTTTTCGCATACCTTTCCTGCTCCTTTTCCTGAACCAACATAGAACTGCGAGGATGAGCAATGAGGCGACAGAAGTTGACACTACCAATATAATAGCCAGTCGCCTTCTCCCTCCTGACTTGTTTTTATACTGAGCTGAAAAAAAGAAAAAAAAAAAATCAATTCACTAGTGCTATGAATGGTATGAAGTTGAAACATGTAATTGACGCAATCTGTAGGAAAATAATGTACCTAAAACTACTGCATCAACGCGAACGTACAAATCTTGCCCGCCTTCTGTGAACTGCTTAGTATCCATCAAATCTCTATACCATGTCATGCATCCAGTCCCTCCATTCCTCACATCTGCACTCGCATATGCCAAGCACGAGCAGTTGTTCAAGCACTCCTCCTCGCACGCTTCTAAGCTCAAATTATTCTCCAATTTTATAGAGGACGTGTCTGGAACCTTTACATTCTCCAGCTTCACAAAACCCTCACCGTTCCTGCACATGGACGGCGAGGCCTGAGGCCTCTTGCACCCATCTGTCCCATCTCTTAAATCCCAATCCTGCAGTGAGGTTGGTTCATATCCGGGGTAGCATGTGCAGTTGAACCCACTGTTGGTGTAAGGATTGCAATTGCCAAATTGACCACACTTGCCATAGCTGTCACAGGCATCCAATGGTGCCGACCAAAGCGAAACCCACTGGTGCTGCTTGTCCTGCCATGATAGCTGGTTGAGTGTTCCCGACCCGTCTATTGTGATCACCGAGTAAATTGAAGGGTCAAGAACAGTCCACCGCACAGCAATTTCATCTTGGTTGTTCACAAAATTGATCTTAAACACAACGTTCCGCTGCACGGCAGGTATGCCTCCCCATTGAATCCCGTTCCACTGTCCTGACCTCCACCACTTAGCGTCATCCTTGTACAAGATCAACTGAGGCGATCCATTCGGGTCCATTCTCAACGAAACATTCCCCGTCCCAGGATCATTGTCCGAGTTCCAACACGTGAGGAACCGGTTTATGCCACTTCTTCTGTCCAACCCGATTTTCATATTCGAAAGAAGAATATTTGTAGGGTGATCAGTACTCTGCCAAAAAACATCCTGGCTGCCTTGTTGAGCCAAAACAAGGCTTCCCGAATCAAGAATTTGCGCAGAAATATTACCGTTGCTCGCTGGTGATATCGAAACATTTGTTGACCACAGAGGAACAAGGCCTTGGCTAGTATTGGCTTGTAGCACTAGGTTTCCATCAGAACCTATTGAGAGAACTCCTGAGCTGCCATTGATGGGATTATCTCTGTTGGCCACCCACACAACCAAGTCTTCCGAAAATTTGTACCAAAATCCGACATAGCGGTTGGTAGATGTCCCGGGACTAAAGAATCCCAGGACAAAGGTCTCGTTCTTGGACACCAAGAAATCACCGTCTCCGACAGGTTGATCAAATTTTATGGTGTCCAAGGAAGAGCAGAGCTGGAGAAGGAGGTGCTGAAGAACTAAAACATTTAGCAGACCTTTCAGAAAATTCATTATTGCAGAACAAAGGTTTGCCAAAGCACTACTGATTACTTGCTAAATGTATTAATATTGGTTAAGTAATCTTGTAATTATTATTTGTTTGTTTAATCCAAAAATTAAGTAAAAGATACGTAAATAATAATTTTTGGTCCACCACGAAAGGTACTCGTGGAAGAAAACTTGGACACAGACTCCACATAGAATGCAACGCCTTCTGGACTTTGAACAATTTGGTTGGATGTGGCCTCTTAAAGTCAAACATTTGCAGCATTTTTTTATTAGAAAATCCCTGCATAAAATTTGGAAGTTTCGTCAGTGAGATGGCGGAACGACATTGTTTGGGTTAGCCAGGTTGGACTTTTAAGGGCATACGAAGTCTCATTTTTGTTTAGTTTAAACTTTTTTTAATAACTGTTTTGGAGTCATTAGAAATAGACTTCTTGTTCTCTAGTGTTTTTTTCTTTTCTTTTTTTCTTCCATATTATTAGAAAAAGGAACAATAGCCTTTAAACTTCGGGGTTAACTCATTGTCATAGTAAAAATGTACTTGAAGTTTAGTTTTGAAGAAAAAAGACTTAGCAATCTAAACTGTTACGATCTGGTTGTTATTATACTGTATGTGAGGGATTTTTGTATATAGTGTGAATCGTAAATGTCTTTTTTCTTTTCACTAGCATTATAATTTGTGAGCAGAACTAAGCTAATCAAGGGCTCCTTTTTCACTAACATTATAATTCATGATTTATTTTTATTTTCCATTTCTAGGCTGATAAATAAAAAGTATATGGAGCAAATGTGTATGGGATGATTTAACCAAAAGGAAAATTAAAACAAAAAATGCAAAAGATTTTTGTTTTCACCTTCAGGTTTTTGTTTTATATAATCTCTTGTATTCCTTCCTCTTCCTTCCCACAGCTTCCCTTTCTCTCTTTTTTTTTGGCTCTATCTGTAGCACAAAAAAAATTAAAAATGAAATAGCTAACAATCGAATCTTAAGTAAATCATTTTAGAGGAAATTTTCTGTGTGAGACAAAATTTCGTTTTGAATTTCTGCTATTTGGTACAAATTTTATGTCCAAAAGACAAAAATGTCACATAGAGGAAAGAAAAATTTGTACCAAATAGCGGAAATTTATGTCCAAAATACAAAAATATCACACAGAGGAAATAAAAATTACTGCATCTCCAGAAATGTAAAGATAAAAATTGGACTTGGTCAGGCATGAAGGTTGACCATTTCATCAAGTTCAGGACCAAATTTTAGCAGAAATTGACACCATGGCCCCATCACTCTCTGGGACTAGTGTTTTTACAGCCTCAAAAAATCCACTTTGGAAATTTCCCCAAAAGAAATTAGAGATGTTCCAACTCCCAACAACTCTAGCACTAAAAATACTAAATTCCTTTATAATATATATGTTATTGGTGGCGGCTGGTGGGCGTAGGACTTTTAAAATGTGATGAGGACAATAAGTCTTAAACCCGAGTCATGGTCGGTTCTCCCTTTCACATTTCACATTTCACATTTCACATTTCACATTCTAGAGCAATGATCCCAAACATGAACAGACCGTCCTCAGTGGAGCAGATGAGTATATATTATTGAAATCAATTAATAGCCAATAGCTTCTTAATACCCGTTTATGCTTGATGGAATCGTGATGTCATTTTTTATACAAAAAGAAAAATTATATTTTTCTTGAAAAAGATAGAAATTCTTTAATCTAAACTTTCTAATTTACGTCAATCATCCAACCCTTTTCACACCAGCCCCACATTTCCTATACCCTTTAACTTTAATGGCCTATATGAGTGCCCGCACGGAATCATCCCTCATGGTTTCAGCGACAATCTCTCTTATTTTAATTAGTGACTCTTATGATATGATTATTGCATGAAAGTATGATTTTCTTCTCTTTTAATCTCTCTCTTCTTCCATTCTCTCCTCTCACACTATTCTTTTTGTCTTATTCTCTATATAAAAAATTTAAAACAAGATGTACACGTAGCGTAATCGTAACCGTTTAAATAAGAATGAATAAAAGAGAGGAGAAATTAAAAAAAGGAGAAAATTCTACTCCTATTGCAAGAACGATCTCAGGAAGGTCATATGACGCCATGCTCAACCTAGGCGTCTAGGCCCCATGGTTGAATAATCTAGACAGATAAACCGTTGACAAAACAAACACATAAAAATCCAAAACTCCTAATGTGATGTAACTACCGACGGCTTGAAGCAGATTATTAGCCAAAAGTGAGGATTATGAGTTTATATGGATTTTCGTGCTATATATAGTATCAACCCTTGTGGTTTCTTTAACTGACATGACATTCAACTTACATATGTATGATTTATATTCAGTTTTTATACTAAGGACATAACGTTCAACTTACACGGTGTATGTTTTATATTGTAGTATATTCAGCTTGTCCCTACCTTGGACATGTCCATTCGTCTTACACCAGATAGGACTGGTTTATGATTACATTTTCAGCTTACACTAGTTACCACCACTAGTGTATGGAAGTAAGCTATACTACCAGACTTAGGGGCAGAGATCTTGGCTTCAAGGTAACTTGCGACAGCCCTAATCAGTTCCTACTGAGTAAAACCACTCCCTTATGTCCTTTTAGTTTGTATTAACGTCCATCTGTGAATGGATGAGAAACTAAGGAAGTTGCGTTGATAGCAAAACTTCAACACAGGAATCTCGTGAAAAATTTTAGGCTATTGTACAAAGGGGAATAAAGGATGTTAGCCCTTAAACAGTTGCATATCCACACATCTTTTTACCTCTCATACATTTATCTTAATTTCCGTTCATTGAATCAAATGAATTGAAGTAGATTAAAATACAATATTAAGTGTGGAACGAAGGATGAGTGTGTGGGGGGAGCCCCACCCTTTTGGTATGTCCAAAAGTAATGAAGCATATATTTGAAGTTTGTGCTAAAATATACTAAATGACGATTACATAAAAACCAAACCTATCGTCTCGATGCAGATCACAGAAAAAGGTCCTTGATGGATTGGAAAAAAAAACGCTTTGGAATTCTGTATCTTCATCAGGACTCAAGACTTAGAATTATGCATATGGATCTAAAAACCAGCAATGCTCTTCTAGATGCTGAGATGAACCGGAAAATTTCAGATTACGGCAAGAATTTTCAATGGGGATCAACTGCAGGATAAGACCAACAGTCATTGGAACATCGTAAGAAAAATGAATAATTACTTAGCTACTTAAATGATGAGTAGGAGTTCCTATTCAAAACTGTTTGTGGCCAAGTTATAGAATTTCATGTTTAATATCAAAATCATTCATCTTATAAATAACTCTATAAAGATTGTCTCTCAAAAAAAAACAATTAATAAAGTTGTGTAGTCATCAAAATGTATAAAAACAAAGGAACGAGATTGGTAAAAGTACTAGAAACCATCTATGTATTTCCTACAATAAATTGACTAAACGAACTTATTTTTAATTTATTTTTTACGAAGATGATCTTTACATAATGATTCATAATGGTTTAGGGTTTTGAGTAGTGAGTAGAAGTTCCTAGGAGTTTCTATTATTTTAAGTAGGAGTCTCTACAAAATCCTGTAATTCAAAAACAAAGAATTTTGAGTTGGAGATCTTACTAGTTTTCAGAGTCAACGTATTATTCAAGAAAAAATCAACAGTCAACTTTGACGGAACCGATTAACCGTCAACATCCAACTCTCCTGGATCTGAGTCGTGCTTGGCGGTTGCCGGGCAAATTATTCAAAAAAGCAACAGAAATTCCAACAGAAAAACATAAACATCAGCGACAATTCTTCATCGTGGATACAAAATTTTGAATCCCCAGAAGAGAAATGTTGTTCTTCAAACCTCTGTTTCTGTTCTTCCCCCTTCTCTCGCCACTCTGCGCATCCCGAATCCCCAGAAGGGAAATGTTCTTCAAACCTCTGTTTCTGTTCTTCCTCCTCCTCTCGCCACTCTGCGCATCCATTGACACCATAACAGTCAACCAACAGCTCAAAGACGGCGACTCTATAGTCTCCAAAGACATAAAATTTGAGTTGGGATTCTTCGGGCCCGACAACTCTAGTAGTTCCAGGTACGTCGGAATCTGGTATGCAAATCAACCGGAAAAAACAGTTGTTTGGGTGGCAAACAGAGACAACCCCGTCAACGATAGTTCCGGAGTTCTAGCAATTAACAGGTACGGAAACCTGGTTCTCTCTGCTGCTGGGAACATTTCCATTTGGTCAACGAATGTGTCTGTCGATGTCCAAACCAGAAGCACTTTTGTAGCCCAGCTTTTAGATTCTGGAAATTTAGTGCTTTTCCAGGAAAATAAAAGTGAGAGCTTGATTTGGCAGAGTTTTGATTACCCAACCGACACTTTACTTCCAGGAATGAAAATTGGGTTCAATTGGAAAACTGGTTTGGAATGGAAATTGACATCATGGAATTCCGAAAAGGACCCTGGAACCGGGGACTACAGTTTTAGGGTGGTTTCCAATTCAACTGCCACCCCTCTAATTGTTGTGTTTAAGGGTTTGAGCAAGTATTGGAGATCTGATCCCGGGGTGTGGCCGAATTTTGTAAGCAATGATGAGGAAATGTACTATTATTTTACTCCGAGTGAAAATGGTTCTGTAGCACGAGCGGTTTTGAGGGATTATGGATTGTATCAACAGCTGAAATGGAGTGATGCCGATGATCGGTGGGAGGAATATTGGTCTGCACCCAAATATCGGTGTGACAAGTACGGACAGTGCGGTGTTAACAGCATATGTAGCCCTGACAACGTTAATCTGTTTGAGTGTGAGTGTTTACCTGGTTATGAACCGAAATCTGTGAATGATTGGAATCAGAGAAATGGGTCGGATGGGTGCGTGAGTAAGCGAATTGTGGGGTCGAAATGTGGGAATGGGGACGGGTTTGTGACGGTTCAAAGAGTGAAAGATCCAGATGCATCGATAGAAGCACAGTTGGTTAAAAGCATGAGTGATAAAGAGTGTGAGCAGGCGTGCTTAAACAATTGTTCATGCACTGCATATATGAGCTTAGGGCGGGAAGGGCGGATTGATTGCATGACATGGTATGATGATTTGATGGACATTTTAGTGCGCACAGAGTTGGGAGGAGACTTATATGTTCGCGTGGACAAAATTGAATTAGGTAGTGATTTCGCTGGTCTTGTTAGGTGTCCTTACTGGTTCTGTTTTTCGTGGTTTTCTAATCCTTTGTCCAACTCGAATGTGTAGGTAAGCATTCCAGCAAATCAAAAGGTTTTTTGAGACGGAGGGGCGCTGTGGTTATTCCAATAGTTTCGGTACTGGTGGCATTGGTACTAATCATTGTGTTTGCCTGCTGGCAGCATAAGAAAAAGAGTAAAACAAAAGGTTTGAGAAGTAGTTGTCCCCTCTGAAGTGTTTAACGGTTTGATCTAAATAAAAGCAATGCGATTTCATCTAAATGAATGTCTACAATTGGTTTATGTGACAGCACAGACTACATGGAGGTAGATGAACTTGAGGAAACTAGGAGACACCCCGAGTTGCAATATTTCGACCTGAGCACCATACTAGCGGCCACAGACAACTTCTCGCCCGTTAATAAACTCGGCCAAGGGGGTTTTGGCACTGTTTATAAGGTAAATCCCAATTTAGAAGTCCTGCACATTTTTTGACTGTATGATTTCTTCTGAGCAGTATAATTTTGTTCTGTTTCTTCAAGTCTCAGAGTATTTCTTTTTTCATTTTAAAGCATGAAGGCCTAGTAGTAATTGTAATACTGATTCGTTGCTTCAGGGCCAGTTACCAAATGGTCAGATTATAGCTGTGAAAAGATTGTCAAGAACTTCAGGACAAGGGGTTGAAGAATTCAAAAATGAAGTTGCACTGATAGCAAGACTTCAACACCGGAATCTGGTGAAACTTTTAGGCTGTTGTATAAAGGGAGAAGAAAGGATATTAGTCCTGGAACACTTGCCAAACAAAAGTTTGGACTACTTTCTTTTTGGTATGTCTACAGCAAAAGATTCATTTGTTCATACTGTTTCGAATATACTTGAAGCTTCATAGCGAGATATATAACATTTATTTAAATAAAGACAAATATCTTGTGCAGATCACAGAAGAAGGTCCTTGTTGGATTGGGATAAGCGTTTTGAAATCATCAATGGGGTTGCTCGTGGGATTCTGTATCTTCACCAGGACTCAAGAGTTAGGATTATCCATAGGGATCTAAAAACCAGCAATATTCTTCTAGATGCTGAGATGAACCCAAAAATTTCTGATTTCGGCATGGCAAGAATACTCCATGGGGACCAACTGCAGGACAAGACAAACAGAATTGTTGGAACATAGTAAGAATTTTACTTGTGCTCAAACATTTATTGATGGAATGAATCACCAAATATTCACATTACACAATCAATTTAACTATAAACTATTATTTGGCTTTAACATTTTCTTTTCATCATATGCAGTGGCTATATGTCACCAGAATATGCAGTGTTTGGAAGATTTTCAACAAAGTCGGATGTCTTTAGTTTTGGGATCATATTATTGGAGATTGTAAGCAGCAAGAAAAACAACGGTTTATATCAGGAGGATCATTCCATGAACTTGATAGGACATGTATAAAACACTAATTTTTGTTGCAATCTACCCCTCGTACTTTTTCGTGCCTTGTCTCAAATGAAATTACTGTCAACTGCAGGTTTGGCAGCTGTGGAGAGAAGACAGAGCCTTAGAAATTGTGGATTCGTCATTAGAGTCAAATCAGTCCGAGGAAGTCGTGAGATGCATTCAGGTTGGCCTTTTGTGTGTGCAAGAAGATCCAGAGGACCGCCCAACCATGGCAGCTGTTGTTGTCATGTTAAGTGGCGAAGCATCTCCTCCAGTACCTAAGCAGCCTGCATTTGTATTCAGAAAAAACCCCTGCAGTAATGCTGATCCATCAGTTTCGAAGGAATCATGTTCTATAAACGACCTGACAATAACTAAATTTCAAGCTCGATAATGATGCAGCAGGCTCTTTTGCTTGCATAGTTATCGAACTTCTATTCTTTTTATTTCCCTTATAATTGTCTGTTCCTATACTGCTGGCATTTGTTGGCCTTTGTATGACACACCGGAAATGCATTAGAAAGCAACGTGCGGTTTCAATGTATGCGTAAGCGATTGGAACACGAATCTTTTGAGCAATGATGAGAGAATACGGATGCAGTCTAAGCGATCGGGAGTTTGAGCTCAGATGACTTAGCAATTTTAAGATATTCGAGTACCTTTGAATTTGAGTGACTTGATCATTTCACTGTCTTTCTTGTTGCAATAATTCTGATACTTTATTGTGGTTGAAGGTGGAGAATATTTCATATTTGTCAAATTGCAGATAACCCTTGAAACGTTCAAAAGCCAGATCCATTTTATTTATTTTTTTGTTATATGGTTCTCTTTGGTCTTTCCAGTTTTTTTAACTTCCTGTGGTTGAATCACAGTCAACGTAATTAGAGTCGGAGAGAGACTTCCATCAAATGGGGATATCAAAAATAGCAACAATGTGAACGTATAGGTACGAAAATCACAGAAAAATAATTAAAATCCATTGATTCAAACACACAGATGCCCCGAAAATGTATATGAAAGTGTTGCTTGTGGTTTTCCTCTTCCGATTTGCACGTCCAGGGAAATCATCAACATGTGAAGGACGGTGACCTCTTATTCTCCAATAAAAAAAAAAATCACACTTGGGAGTATTAATAAATCACCATGTTGTCACCTTTCATGTTCATTTGATTATTCTTCTTTGAGAAAGGGATTAACTGGTGGTTTCGCCGCTGTAGTCCACCTTTCCAGAGAAAATGAAGACTTACAAAGACATTTCATCCTCCCCTGGCCACCATCCTGTGGTTCACAGGCATTAAAAATAAACTCAGGACATGCTGTGTGGAATGCGGGCATAGAATTTGTCCCGACCATTGGGTCATCCCATGATGGTTAAGTTCATTTTACCATTGGTATAGCTTATGTATGCAGTGAATGTAAGTCTTGTAGCCTAATGCTTATCACCTAATATTCAAGGATTATTAATCTCAAATGATTAAGATTGTTCAAACGCACATCACCGTATGTTTATGTTAGTAGTTGAAAGAGAAATTCTGTCTTATAACCAATATAACATTCTAGTCAAATGACGATAAATTTGTGAGAATTAGGACAAATCCTATGCTGTGTGACATTATGAGACGCGGCGAGTATTGAAGGACATTATGAGATCGTGGTGTGATTATGATTGTGTCCGTTTTGGCAGCGGGTCTGCTGTCCCTAAAATGAAGTTGAGTGCGTATTAAATGGTATGACACGTGTTAAAAATGATAGAAGAAATACGGAGGAGGGAGACAGCACTGAGCCGTCGGTTTTGAATTAATCAAAATGAGGGTACTTATTATGACCGGATGATTCCAAATAAAGAAAAATCAATATCCGAAGTCTTGCGGGGCGATTGAAGCACAAAACTCTAACCGATTATTCTTCGACGAAACTGATATGACTGTCAACATCCGAAGTCTCCTTGACTCGAGCCATGCTTGCCAGTTGCCGGATAAACTACTCAATCCAAATAAGCAGCAGAAATTCCAAGAGAAAAAGATAAATATCAGGGATAATTCTTCATCGTAGATGCGAAATCCCAAATCCCCAGAAGAAAAATGTTATCCTTCAAGCCTCTGTTTCTGTTCTTCCTCCTCCTTATGCCACTCTGCACATCCATTGACACCATAGCACTCAACCAACTGCTCAAGGACGGCGAAACTCTAGTCTCCAAAGACAGAAAATTTGAGTTGGGTTTCTTCAGGCCCGACAACTCCAGTAGTTCCACGTACGTCGGAATCTGGTATGCAGATCAACCTCAAAAAACAGTTGTTTGGGTGGCAAACAGAGACAACCCCGTCAACGATAGTTCCGGAGTTCTAGCAATTAACAGGTACGGAAATCTGGTTCTCTCTGCTGCTGGGAACATTTCCATTTGGTCAACGAATGTGTCTGTCGATGTCCAAACCAGAAGCACTTTTGTGGCTCAGCTTTTAGATTCTGGAAATTTAGTGCTTTTCCAGGAAAATAAAAGTGAGAGCTTTATTTGGGAGAGTTTTGATTACCCAACTGACACTCTACTTCCAGGAATGAAAATTGGTTTCAATTGGAAAACTGGGTTGGAATGGAAATTGACATCTTGGATTACGGAAAACATCCCTGGAACCGGGGACTACAGTTTAAGGATAGTTTCCAATTCAACCGCCATCCCTCAAATTGTTTTGTTTAAGGGTTTGAGCAAGTATTGGAGATCTGATCCGGGTCCGTGGCGGAATTTTGTGAGCAATGATGAGGAAATGTACAATTATTTTGCTCCGAGTGATAACGGTTCTGTAGCACGAGCGGTGTTGAGGGATTATGGATTGTATCAGCAGCTGAAATGGAGTGATGCTGATGATCAGTGGGAGGAAACTTTTGCTGCACCAAAATATCGGTGTGAGAAGTACGGACAGTGTGGTGCTAACAGCGTATGTAGCCCTGACAATGTTAATATGTTTGAGTGTGAGTGTTTACCTGGGTATGAACCAAAATCTGTGAATGATTGGAATCAGAGAAATGGGTCGGATGGGTGCGTGAGTAAGCGAATTGGGGGGTTGAAATGTGGGAATGGGGATGGGTTTGTGACTGTTCAAAGAGTGAAAGATCCGGATGCTTTGAACGCACAGTTGGTTAAAAGCATGAGTGCTAAAGAGTGTGAGCAAGCGTGCTTAAACAATTGTTTGTGCACAGCGTATATGAGCATAGAGTGGGAAGGGCGGATTGATTGCATGACATGGTATGATGATTTGATGGACATTTTAGTGCACACAGAGTTGGGACGAGACTTATATGTTCGTGTGGACAAAATCGAATTAGGTAGTGATTTTGTTGGTCTGGTTCAGTGTCCTTACTAGTTCTGTTTTTCATGGTTTTCTAATCCTTTGTCCAACTCGAATGTGTAGCTAAGCATACCAACAAATCAAAGGGTTTTTTGAGGAGTGGCGCTTTGGCTATTCCAATCGTTTCGGTACTGCTGGCATTGGTATTAATCATTGTGTTTGCCTGCCGGCGTCATAACAAAAAGAGTAAAACAAAAGGTATGAGAAGTAGTCGTCCCCTCTGAGTTGTTTAATGGTTTGATCTAAATAAAAGCAATCCAATTTCATCTAAATGAATGTCTGCAATTGGTTTTTGTGATAGCACAGACTACGTGGAGGTAGATGAACTTGAGGAAACTGGGAGACACCCCGAGTTGCAATATTTCGACCTGAGCACCATACTAGCGGCCACAGACAACTTCTCGCCCGTTAATAAACTCGGCCAAGGGGGTTTTGGCACTGTTTATAAGGTAAATCCCAATTTAGAAGTCCTGCACATTTTTTAACTGTATGATTTCTTCTGAGCAGTATAATTTTGTTCTGTTTCTTCAAGTCTCAGAGTATTTTTTTTTTTTTTTTTCATTGTAAAGCATGAAGGCCTAGTAGTAATTGTAATACCGATTCGTTGCTTCAGGGCCAGTTACCAAATGATCAGATTATAGCTGTAAAAAGATTGTCAAAAACTTCTGGACAAGGGGTTGAAGAATTCAAAAATGAAGTTGCGCTGATAGCGAGACTTCAACACCGGAATCTGGTGAAACTTTTAGGCTGTTGTATAAAGGGAGAAGAAAGGATATTAGTCTTGGAACACTTGCCAAACAAAAGTTTAGACTACTTTCTTTTTGGTATGTCTACAGGAATGATTCATTTATTCTTACTGTTTCTAAAACTATGCCAAACATACTCGAAGCTTCATAGCGAGATATATAACATGTATTTTACATAAATAGAAATATCTTGATGCAGATCACAGAAGAAGGTCCTTGTTGGATTGGGATAAGCGTTTTGAAATCATCAATGGGGTTGCTCGTGGGATTCTGTATCTTCACCAGGACTCAAGAGTTAGGATTATCCATAGGGATCTAAAAACCAGCAATATTCTTCTAGATGCTGAGATGAACCCAAAAATTTCTGATTTCGGCATGGCAAGAATACTCCATGGGGACCAACTGCAGGACAAGACGAACAGAATTGTTGGAACATAGTAAGAATTTTACTTGTGCTCAAACATTTATTGATGGAATGAATCACCAAATATTCACATTACACAATCAATTTAACTATAAACTATTATTTGGCTTTAACATTTTCTTTTCATCATATGCAGTGGCTATATGTCACCAGAGTATGCAGTGTTTGGGAGATTTTCAACAAAGTCGGATGTCTTTAGTATTGGGATCATATTATTGGAGATTGTAAGCAGCAAGAAAAACAACGGTTTATATCAGGAGGATCATTCCATGAACTTGATAGGACATGTAAAAAACACTAATTTTTGTTGCAATCTACCCCTCAAACTTTTTCATGCCTTATCTCAAATGAAATACTATCAACTGCAGGTTTGGCAGCTGTGGAGAGAAGACAGAGCCTTAGAAATTGTAGATTCGTCATTAGAGTCATATCAGTCCGAGGAAGTCATGAGATGCATTCAGGTTGGCCTTTTGTGTGTGCAAGAAGATCCAGAGGACCGCCCAACCATGGCAGCTGTTGTTTTCATGTTAAGTGGCGAAGCATCTCCTCCAGTACCTAAGCAGCCTGCATTTGTATTCAGAAAAAACCCCTGCAGTAATGCTGATCCATCAGTTTCGAAGGAATCATGTTCTATAAACGACCTGACAATAACTAAATTTGAAGCTCGATAATGATGCAGGCTCTTTTGCTTGCATAGTTATCGAACTTCTATTCTTTTTTATTCTCTTATAATTGAGTCTGTTTCTGTACTCTTGCGTGACTAAAAGTCCTAGATGATCTGCACAGTATATCTTGTTTGTCTGTGAAGTGTAATCATATAATGTACCTTGCGAAGTGAAGTCATACCTTTTGAAGAAAAACTTAAAGCACATAAAGTGCTTAGCAGTAGCCCAAGTGGTGAGGGTGAGTAGAAATATGGGTTAGGATTAGGCTAAGTTAAAGGATTTCATTCCGTCCAGTGTAACCTAAAAAAATTAAATCGTGCACGGACGTATGCACTGTTTTTCTCTGTCTCCGTCTAATGTTGTTATCGTGACTTGTTTACAGAATGTAGTTCTCCCGGATTGCTTGAGAATGACGACGAATCTGTTTGACCTGCATTCCTTCCTAGCCAAAAACTAGGGCTTTTAAAAGTCATGGTGCACTTTTCCCTTTTTAATATAAAAAAAAGGCGTATCAATTTAGCACACCAAGAAACTATGAAAAACTTCTTGAAGCACAAGAAAAAAAAAAGCCACATTAAAAAAGTGCAATGTACGAAGACGGTTTTAAGAAAGGACGATACTTGTATCTTGTGCGATTACTGGGATTGCCTTTTTGCATGAAACGTATTTACACGTGTTATTGAAGAAAGTTGAGGTTCTATCGTAAAATCAATTGGCAATACAAGGAATAGCCCAACTGACACGCCTCGATCCCAATGTCCAGAGGACAGTGGGATGGCCACGTGTTGGGTGACACCCGAAGGTGACGCAAGTCATTTAATGAATGCATATGCTGAGAACATGTGAAACATGCATATAAATTTCATGCGAAATACATAAGGTAATATTCTATCGTCAAATAAGTGATAGTGATAATGCATGACATGTTCAAAGCATACATCTAATTAAGAATACAAGCGGAATGTGCTATTACAAGTGATGTCAAAGTAGAGAGGGTGGCACGATGTCACTGGTAGGGAAAAGCCTCGTAGCTCTAATCGTACGCCACGTTCCTATGTCCTGAAGGGGCGTAAAACAAACATGAGTGAACCAAATTGATATATAAATAGTACGAACATAATTATTCAACAATGTACTAACCCCTAAAGTTTATGAAAATTCATGTAACATAATATGTAATAGGTTTTCCGAAAACTCTAGCATGCCATAAAACCTTTCATAAAACATATATCGTATAGTGTGCTAAATAATGGTATCATGTATCAGTATCTCACGGCTGAAGTCACCAACCTATGCCTGGCCGAAGCCAATATAAGTATCTACCGGCCGAAGCCACCAACCTATGCCCGGCCGAAGCCAATATAAGTATCATCGTCCGTAGGCAGAACATTGATCACTAGACAAACACAAAATCATTGAATATAATATTTCCAACATAAAAATATATATCTCAAAACATCTTCATAGTATATAGTCATCCATCATATATATTACAAAGAGTGTAAAAACATGTTCATAAATAGTAAATAGTCATCCAATCTATACATAAATTCGATAACGTATGTTATTCCAAAATATTCTCAGTAAAGCATGATAATCATAAAGTGTAAATCTAATTTACTCATAAAACGTAACAATTAAATCATGATTTTCATGTATGCATTTCTACTATTAAAACATGCATTTTAGAAGGGGTCCACTTACAGATACTCTGTCATCGAAAAGCCATGCGAAATAGGAAGGACGGAAATGCCGCTAATAAACGCACCTAAGCACATAAAATGTCCAATTAATAAAACTATACTACAATGATTGAATTTGGGAAAACGGACATAAAAAAGATTCAGGACGTCGAATTATCCTAAGAAGGGTCGTAAGTAAATTTCAAAAAAGTCAACACATGCCTGTTTAACCCGACCTGGAGGAATATTCCAACTGGATCGGGTCAAACGGGCCTGGGGTTTGGGTCAAACCGGTTCAATGGGCTGGGCGGGGGCTTAAAAGGTTTTGGGCTTAAATCTACCGGGCCAGAGGCCCAAGTTCGTACGGCCCAAGGGCTTAGGTCCATAAGGTTTATAGGGTGGATGGGTTTGGAAACTGGGTTGAGCCTAAGGCCTGGGTTCAGGCCTAAAGGCTTGGCCTAAGGATTTGGGTTGGGCTTCAAGGTTTTGGGTTGGGTTCAAAGGATTTGGGTCGGGTTGACCCGTTTTCAGGTTAGAATTGGCCGGTTTCTGGGCACCACTTCAAAACGCTTATAACTTATTCGTTACTCAACCAAATCAAGTGACCCAAAAATAAAAGTTGTAGTACTCGACGAGATGAAGAGATTGGTACCTTGCACGATGGCTAACTTACTGTGTTTTGACCAAAAAATGCCTTGAAAGGGGCAGTGCTCACCGGAAAATTTGGAAAAGCTAGTTCGAGCTATTTTTTGCGATTCACACATAAACACAATTTAAAACAAGCCTCAATCTAACCCTAAAACACATCCCAAGAGTTTCTAGAAGCTTACCAACTTCAGAAAATTACGAAACACGTTGGGAAAGACGATGAACAGTGACACCATCATTGTGGAGTTCCACGGTGTGGGGTGTGGGGTTCTTGAGACCTCTACGTCCAGTGATGAGGTCTGGGGTTGTTGTTGTTTGTGTGAGTAAAACTCAGTGGAGAGAGGGAGGGTTGACAAAGAGAGTGCACGGGGAGGGTGGAGCAAAAGAGAGGATGTGAGAGGTGAGGGAGAGAGAGAGAGAAGGATAAGAAAATCCCAAAAAGGGAAAGGGGGATCCGGGTGAGGTGGGGGATAAGGGGTGACACGCCCCGACCCCGATATTCCTCGAATACCAAGATAGGCACGTGCTGGCCGACACCCGAGGGTGACGAAAGCCATTTATTGAGTGCAAATGCTGAAAACAAGGGATAAATAAGGTTTATAAATATAAAAGAATAATGAATATGTAAATAAGGACCGTGTTCAGAGCACACCACTAATCTAGAACACTAAAAGAAAATAATAATAAAATTGAATGAAACAAAGGAGTGGGTCCTACACCGAGAGGACTCGAAGATGCCGATGCGGAAGTGCCTGGACGTCGGGATTGTATGCCTCGATTCTAAGTCCTGAAGGGGGCGCAAAACAAACATGAGTGGACCAAGTTGATATATATATAATATAAAACAGTTATCAACGTACTAACCCCCAGGTTTTATGAAAACACATATATATAATGAGAAACATAGGTTTTCCGAAACCTAGCATGTCGTGCAATGTCTCAAATCATCATTCGCATAAAATAATAATCACTAGTGAATGTCCAATATAACACTTCAGGCCCCATGCCGGCTCCCCGTCTCTGAGCACACAGTCAGAGGAAAATGCACTTCAGGCCCCTTGCCGGCTCCCCGTCTCTGAGCAGACAGTCAGAGGAAAACACACTCCAGGCCCTATGCCAACACCAAACCGTCGCCCGGGACGGACCGGATCTATCCCTACGTCCCGTAGCGGAAAGGACAACTAGGTAAGTACAAAATCAGTGAACATACATATATTGAAAATCAACTTCATAGTATAAAGTCATCCATCATCTATACTATAAAGAGGTGTTCTAAACATGTTCTAAATATCATATCGTCATCCATCAGATATGCTATAAGAACATGGGTTATAGGAAAAATAGTAATAATTCAAACTAGCCTCAGTAAGCATGTTATCTCGTAAAACGTTCATAAAACATAATCATAAAGTCATGCTTTTCTGTGTATGCAATTCTACCATTAAAACATGCATTTTTAGAAGGGGTCCACTCACAGTACTTCGCCGTCGAAAAGCCACGCCACTTAGCGAAGAAGGAAACGCCACAGATAAACGCCCCTAAGCACATAAAGGGTACATTTAGTCAAACTCTACTCAAACGATTGAATTTGGGAAAACGGACATCGGAAACGGGTTCAGGACGTCGAAATTAGCCTGGGGGGGTCCCGCACGAAAACCCAAAAAGTCAACGGTCAAAGTCAACGTTGACCGTTGACCGGTCAAAGTCAACGCTGACCGTTGACCCAGTCAACGGTCAACGGGTCACGGGTCAGGTCAACGGGTCAGGGTCAACGGGTCACGGGTCAGGTCAACGGGTCAGGGTCACGGGTCACGGGTCACGGGTCAATGGGTTTGGGCTTGGATCCGGATTGGGTTAAAGGGTTTGGACTTGGGTTGGATCCGGGTTTGGGTCTAAGGTAATTGGGTTAGGTTTTAGGTGGGTTGGGTTGGGCTTGAACCCATACGGCCCAAAGGCCCACAACAGAAAGGGTGATGGGTTTTGGGCTAACAGGCCCTAAGGCCTTTTGGGTTTTTAAAGAAACAAAATAAAAATAAAAATGGAAAGGGTTAGGGTTTTGGGCCAAAGACCAAACAGGCCTAAGGCCCGTGTGAGGGTGGAGAACGGCCCGAAGGCCTGGGTGCGCCGGAGACGCCGGAATTCGGCCGGAGAATTCCCAAGCTCCGTTGGAGCTCAAAACTCAACCAAAACATGTCATTCAATATACCAAATTGAAGCCCCGAAGGTAAGGAATCGAAATATACCCTTGGTTCCCGTCATTGTGGTCGGAGTTGGCCGGAAAACAGCCTGGAAGCCACGGGTGTCCGCCGGAACTGAGTAAGATTCAAATGAGCATAACTTCTTCAATACTCAAAGAAATTAGGTGAAACAAAAAGGAAAGTTGTAGTACTCAGCGAGACGAAGAGATTGATACCTCGCACGCCGGCCAACTCGCCGTGGTTTGGCCGGAAATTGCCTCGAAAGGGGCGGTGCTCGCCGGAAAACTGGGAAATGTCTCCGAGGTTGTTTCTTCATGGTTTGACGTCCAAAACACAACCATGGGGTTAGAAAAGAGTTATAGGTGTGGGCATGGGTGTGTGTGTGTGTGTGTTCTTGTCGGAGGAAGAAGCACCGAGAGGGGGAGAAAGGAGAGAGAGCACGGGAAGAAAGAGAGAAGAGAGAAGAGAAGACTTTTCAGAAATAGAAGAAAAGAAAGGGAAAGGGAAAGGGAACGGGGAACAAAAACAGGGGGTGGGCCCCCCTTGGGCTCACCAATTAAGGCTAAAAAACAATTTTAAAAAGGAAGGTATCCCCCAAACTTACTGAAAATACAAAAATACCTATTTTCCCACGTAAATCCCGGGACGGGTTATTACAAGGGGACAAAAATCCCATGTGGGTCCCACGGTTCGTAAGGGACGAAACACAAAAATATCCGACAAAAAGTACAATAATTTGGGACGGGGTTTCACACCAACTACTTATAAGCACATGCAAGCGTTCAGATCAGCATGTTCAAACTTTGTTGTTGCTTTGATGTTTCCTAATTTGGCAACTACAATAATCAAATAAACAATCAGAGGTTAAGATCCAATCTCAAAAGAGTAAGCTTGCAACTAGTAAATATGCTTAACTGCTACCCCTCTATATCATTATCTGTCTCTTTCCCCCTCGGTTAGCTTGCAATCTGTGAAAAACGTACACTATGGCAACCAAGACATTGATAAAACAAATAGCCGAGAGGCTGGCAATTAACTTTGTTCGCTTTCCTTGACCTGAAAAAAATGAATTTATAGTACGAAATGCATGAGACAGAAACTAAAGATACTGCATATTTAAGTTGTTGTGTAATCACTATTATAACTTACCAAATTTTGTGTGTTGGAGGCGAATAAAAATATCTTGTCCATTAGACGAAAACTCCTGAATATCTATTAGTTCGTTGGACCAGATCAACACCCGATGTTGTCAACATACGCGTAAGCCAGGCAAGTGCAATTACTGAGGCATTGTATCTTGCACTCTTCTCTATCCAAGAACAAAATTAATTCATGAAAATCTGGTAGTTTTACACTTGATATCTTTGAAAACCCGTCTTCATTTCCTCTCGAAGCAACTGACTGACTTGTGTTACTTTCACAAAACAATTTGGCTTGCCTCACACACCCTCCTGCACTGTTTCCTCTGCTCCATTCCTCATGTGACTTCAGCACGAACCCTTTCAAAAACTTGCAGATTGGAGATTCAGAAGATTTGCAAACCCCAAAAGGGACACATGCTCCATACTTGTCACATGGATTCTTTGCCGCTGGGGCTTCCCAGAAAGTTTTCCAGTTCTCGCTATGTGTTGTATGCATAAGCCTTAATACACCTTCGGAAGAGATGTCCATAAATGCTTCAATAGTTTTAGCAAACAAATTAAAAGAGAAATACTTTGTTCCCTGCTGCGCATTATCCTCAAGATTAAATCCACTTCGATATTGATCATCCATTCCTGGCACGCCGATGAACTTTGATGTATCCCACGGCCCGCTTCTCCAATAGGGAGTCGATCCATTGATCCAAATAACCAACTGTGATGGCTCCTGCTGTGACAATCCAACCAAGAACATCCCAGTTGACGGATCATTCTCACTTTTCCAAGAAGTCAACAAATTCCTCGTTCCACATTTACTATCGAATCCCACAAGCATTCGCGGTAGAAGCGTGTCGCTAGGATAATTAAAGCTCTCCCACAAGTACCGATCAGCTGGTACACCTACATTAAATTTGACAACAAAGTTTCCATTGTCCAAAAGAACTGCAACTGCTGCTGAACCATTATTCTAACTAGATGGCCTCGCCGAGAAATTGGTAGCCCAAACAGAATTCTGTTTGCCATCGACAAGCTCCAAATTCCCATTGCTGCTGATTGTCAAACCAACCGAGGTATCTGTAACTGCAAGAGGCTTTTCTCTGTTGGCAACCCACACGACTTTTCGAGGAAGTATATGTTTGTACCATATCCCCACGTACTTGTTAGCAGAATTATTAGGACTGAAGAATCCCAACTCGAAAACGTTGCCTGCCGAGACGAGTTTGTCCCTGAGCTAACGGTCGCAACAGAGTTATGTCGTGAACTTCTACGGCACAAGAAACCGGTGACAGAAGAAGCAAAGTGAAGAAAAGTAAGATGAAGAAAACACAAAAACTTTGAGTGTTAAGAACCATTTGTATCCAATTAACTTTTGTTCAATGATCATTAAAACAATGAATGATGACACTTAAGTACTGAAGTTTTAGCTAATGTGGTGTTATCTACTTTGTCACTCCGCTAATTTCAGTGGTTTGATAGTCGATTATTCTGTCGGCATTAGCTTACACTCTTTTGGGGTTGGTACTTTTGGGTCCCTTTGTTTGTTCCCAGTTTCTGGTCTCCAACCTTTTTAATTACTAACCATAACTTTGAGAGTATTTGGGAAACTTGAAGATATCATGGTAAATTAACAGGAAAAAAAAAAATACTATAAAAGTAATGCTTGCGTGAAAGGACTAGTGACGAATTGTCTTCACCCATCATAATAAAATAGTGCGAGTAGACAGCGATTTTGTAAATTTCTACAAAAATTATTATCAAGTATTTTCTCAAGTCATTATAAAGTATTTTCTCGTATCATTGTCGTCGTATTCGAAGTTTCTAAAAATTTATGTTGGACATAACGAATCTCAAAAAATAAGAACATAAAGAGGATTAGAACACGGTGATTAAAATATGATAAGTATTACATATATTAAAAACAATACTCACCTAATCAAAATATGAAATGCTTGCCTCTAATTTTGGAGTCAAGGAGTTTTTATATTTATGATACCGCCCACCCCCACCATAAACGGAACTTACAAACTTCAGGTTTTATAATTTTTTATATTTACAAACTGCCCTCAATTTTTTTAATATTTACAAAGCTGCCTCAAAATTTTTATTTATCTCCAAAAATGCCCCCAAATTTTTTTGAAATTTAAAGAAAAGCTCCTGCCTTGTCTTGACCTTGTCCAAACCGTATCCGGGGCGTGTCCGACGTTTCTACAGTTTGGGGTTTCGGAGTGTCCGTGCAACCAAGTTTGGAAGGCATTAGAGGATGTTAACATTTCACTGCGAAATAACATTTAGCTTCTGCCTATCGTCCTTCAAGAAGCGTTATGGTGGCTTCATTGGCGGAGCAAGTATTATCATACCGCGGCCTACGATCAGAAACTGAGTTTTGGAAAGTGAATAGAGGCTGCTTAGGTTGTGGACGATCTGTCTCACTACTTAGCATGAAATCCACTTCCGGCATGGTTGGCCTATCTGCAGCATTGTCTTGTACACAAAGAAGTCCAACATGCAAGCATCTCATTGCTTCTGATGCCGAATATGAATCCGCCAATACTTCGTCTACTATGCACAATCCCATTCCTTCATTCCAGATGTGCCATATCTGGCAACAGTCATATATATATCGGCTACAAATGTTAGATTATGTATTAAGCTTCGTATAGATTGTTTAAGCTTCACAGTTTCACATTAAGATTGAGAGTTTGAACTTACATAAGGTAGGAAGCATAGCTCTGTTTCATGGTCATAGAAGCTGGTATTCTTCCAGCCGCCAATAATCTCCAATACCAAGACCCCGAAGCTATACACGTCAGATTTTTCAGAAAATATACCGCGCATGGCATACTCTGGAGACATATAGCCACTACACAAGAAATTCATTAGTATTCAACTAAGAATCATCCGCTATAATTTACCCAACTAAGAATTATCCGCTAGAATTATGAGAATAGGAAGAAATGAAGCTTACAGAGTTCCAACAATCTTCTGAGTGTTTGCTAAGTTCTGTGTCCCTTGAAAGATACGTGCCAGTCCAAAATCCGAAATTTTCGGGTTCATGTTCTCGTCCAAGAGTATATTACTTGCCTTCAAATCTCTATGTATTACCTTCAAATAGGAATCATGATGGAGGTAAAGAAGTCCTCTGGCCACACCTTTAATAATATTGAAGCGTTTCTCCCAATTTAGTACTCCTCTTCTCATTGGATCTAATAAATGAACACATTCAAAATGAAACTAATTATTGCATTCACATATCTGATGCATATGGTACAATGAAAACATCGATCTTAATCGCTAGAAAATGAAGGCAAACATAAAGGGCCAGTGAGACTAACCGAATAGAAGAGTATCCAAGCTTTTATTTTGCATGAACTCGTAAATTATTAACTTCTCATTGTCTTTGATGCAGCAGCCCATCAGCCTTACAAGGTTCTTGTGTTGGAGTTTGGAGATCAACAACATTTCATTCTTGAACTCTTCTACGCCTTGCCCCGAGCAGCTGGATAGTCTTTTTACTGCTACTTCCTTCCCTTCTTCTAGCTTACCCTACATCCACATATTACACATTACATTTATGTCTATATCATTATATATTTTCCTTTCAAATGAAGAAAATGCAAACGAATAATCACCCTATAAACTGCTCCAAATCCTCCTTCTCCGAGCTTGTTTGTGATGCTGAAATTGCTAGTAGCAGTTAATATGCTATCGAAATCATATTCATAGATTAATAGCTCTGATGGATCATGCGTTCGAATATATTCCTGAAGACTTTCTCTTGATGAATCAGTTGTATCAGTCAATGTAATCTCATTTCTCGTCACTTTGATGGTTCCTGATTTTGCAAGTATAAAACAACCAAAATTCAGAGTTAGAGAAACAACAAAGAAGTCAGATCAATATGCTCATCTAATTACTTTATTATATTGAAGATTCCAAAGATATATGGCATCGTAAACTAATGAATTGTTAATCTATTGACTGCATCCCTCTACCTCACGCTCTTACCCTTTTGGTTAGCTCGCAACTTGTACAAACCGAACACAATGGCAGCCATGATGATAAAAAAAATCGATGCGAGGCTGACAATTAACTTTATTTTTATTTTCTTTTGTTCAACACCTGAAAAGATGAATGTGTATTACATAACGTATTAGACAGAAAACAACAGATATTTGTAAGTAAAGTTGTGCAAACAATATTGTCACTTACCGAGTTCTGCGTTTGCTAAGCGAATAAAAAGGTCCGCCCCACCAGAGGAAAACTCTGAAATATCAATAAGGTCTTTGAACCAGACCAAACACCCTATAGTGTTAACGTAAGCATAAGCCAGGCACGAACAATTATCTCGGCAAAGTATCCTGCAGTCCTCGTCATCCAAAGACGAATATTCATGATAATCTGGTAGTTTTACACTTGACATCTTCCAAAACCCATCTTCTTTTCTGCTCCAAGAAACTGACCGACTTGTGTTACTCTCACAAAACAATTCGGTTTGCCTCTCACAACCTCTTGTCCTGTTTCCCCTGCTCCATTCATCAACTGACTTAGGCGCAAACCCCTTCAAACACTTGCAGATTGGAGTTGTTGAAGATTTCGAAGCTTCGCAAACCCCAAAAGGTCCACATGTTCCATAGATGTCACATGGAAATTTTGGGGCCTCCCAGTGAAGATTCCAGTTTTCTCCATATTTTGAATACATATACTTATGTACCCCTTCTGAAGAGATGTACAGATATGCTAGAGTCTCGCCGAATAAATTGTACCAGAAATACTTTGTTCCCTGCCGCACATTAACATCCAGATGAAATCCACTTAGATATTGATCATCCATGTCCGGTATGCCGACGAACATCGCTTTATCCCACGGACCGCTTCTCCAATAAGGAGTTGATCCATTAATCCAAATGAAAACCTGTGCCGGGTTCTGCGGTGTCAATCCAATCAAGAATTTCCCGGTTGATGGATCATTCTCACTTTTCCAAGAAGTCGAGAAACTCCGCTTTCCAGATTTACTATTGAATCCCAGACGCATACCCGGTAGAAGAGTGTCGCCAGGATAATCGAAGCTCTTCCACAAGTACTCATCTCCTTTTTTGAGTTCGATGACAAAGTTTCCGCTGTCCAAAAGAAGTGCAGCTGGGGAACCATTAGATGATACCGAAATATTCGTTGACCAAACTGCATTCCGCTTCTCATCTACGAGCTGCAGATTCCCGTTGCTGGTGATTGTCAAGCTAGCCAACGCGTCTGTAACTGCAAGAGGGTTGTCTCGGTTGGCCACCCATACAACTTTCCGCGGAAGTATACTCTTGTGCCATATTCCGACATACTTATTACCAGAACTGTTAGGACTGAAGAATCCCAATTCGAAAATGCGGCTGGGGGAGACGAGAGTTCGTCCCTGTGCTAATGGTTGCAGAGAAGTAATGTTATAAACTTCCGCAGCACAAGAAATCCGTGACAGAAGAAGGAAGCTGGAGAGGAATACTAAACCACAAAAACCCATATGTTCTCTTCATGAACAAATCAAATTAATGATGATACTTAAATAATGGATGTATACTAGAAAAAAATGCACGCGCTTTGCTGCGGGTACAACCTGAAAATTTACAGGTAAAGAAGCAATCATTTACTGAAGTATAAAGAAAATCTTAACAAAAAAGTGTCTAGTTTGAAAAATAAATGAAACCCAAAATTTCTTGATAAATACTGAAAACTTGAAAGCTTAAGAAAACCCCATGAATCCAACAAAGAAAAGATGCAAACTTTTGCATTGGCAAACCATTCATAAACCAAAAATGATATCTTAAACGAAACCCATGAATCCAACTGAAAAACGCCCAAATTTAAACGAATCAAGACAAACAAAATATCAAACACGGTTCATTGTCTCTCTTTGAATTTTAAATCACTTGATATATTATCGTCTTAACATTTCATATACTCATGCATTACATAAAAAATGATATCTATGTTAAAATTACTTTGACTGCTTTATCATGGTTTAAGAAAGCAACCCCAAATCATAGTATCTACATATTCCTTCAGATTGTCTAAAACACTAAAACAAAATCCTCACTTCTCACTACATGTTTAAGATACATGAGCCCATACAAACCGATTCACCGTTCACCTTTACCCTCAGTGCTATAAATCCAAATAAAAAACCAATATATAAAACTGGCTGCTAACCAACACACACCAACAAAATAAAGATACGCTTGAATTGTTAATCAAATCAACACACACAAAAAAAATTAACAGCGCGAGAAGCAACAGCAAGCATACCCAGCAGCAGCAAGCAGGCACATCCTGTCACACATACACACATTGAAATTGAATGCACTCTCATACATGTGTTGTCATAAGGATGCAAATTAATTGCTGCATCTCGTGTTTATTAATTTTTATTCTATAATCAAATATAAATCACATACATACTCCAAACACCAAAAAGAGAATGCTGGAAAGGAGAAATTAGAAAATCATATTGAAGAGCCTTCCCAAGTACATTAATAATCAAACTAATGAATGTGATTTGAGAAACAAACCTCTTTTCGGGTGTGACTGATCAGATCCTGCTCTTGCATTGCTGGTTCTACACAAAACACAAAATCCCCAAAAAAAAAAAATTAAAAAAAATAATAATAATTTAATACATAGTCCATACACAAATCAACCAACAAATAAAAAAATCATCTTTTTCATTCACTTTCTCATCCCAATAGAACACATACTGAAAAACGATTAATCACCTGTATGGGGGAACAACCTGCTGATACCCTTCATGGCCAAAGCCGACACAATCTCCTATAATTTCCTCATACTTTGTTTTTCTTTGACAATTTACAAATGCAAAATTTGGATGATGCAGTGGAAGATCATGCTACAAATTCATACACAAAACTCACAAAAAGAAAATCCGAACAGAAAAACCATTTGTAAATTGAAAACCTTACTATAATCCTTGGTTTTTTGACAAAAAAAAAAAAAAAAAAACAGAATCCTAGGTTTTCTTCAATGTTTAAAAGTGTTGTAAATTGAAAAAAAGAAATTACAGAGAGAGAACACAGCAGTATAATCAATCAATTTGATGCATATTTGAATCAAGTTGATGCATATTTGAATCAAGCCTCATTAAAAGAAAAAAATACAGAAGCACAAGGCATATTTACTACGCGTAAGAAAGAATATGAGCACCGACTAAAAAGGTCAACAAAAAGGAAAATTCATACTTCTAGACATACTGGGAAGAAACATGAACTCAGAATGAAACATGAATTTTTTTTCTTTTCTAATACGCATAAGAAACAGAACATTTTCATTTAACAATAACCTTGAAAATGTCTTTCTATTCAAGTAAGTTGGCCCAAACTTAAAACTGATAGATGATTTCAAACAGTTTACTTTGTAGCCATCATTAACATTACAAATTTTTAGAAGTAATGTAGACAGATTTGTTTAGTTGCATCAGGCCCCTCAGTTTCCAATTGACATGCCAATTTATGGTCCACTGCCCTTTCATTTTCAGACAATAAATCTAAAACATTTATATAACCAAATGCATCCGATAATAGAAAACTACGTAAATTTCCTAGGAGAGTTCCTGAACGGAAGAACCGACAAAGTATTGAGTTGATCATGGCTTTTATACCTACCCAGCTGGTGGAAGAAGTATCTCAGACATAAGCAATGCCTATGAATTGCTCGAAAGCGCATATTCTTGGAATTCCTCAAGGCAAGGGCAGCAGCAAAGAGCACCCATCTCTGCATTTCCACCAATATATAAAAAAGAGTCTTGAGTTTCTGAAGACAAAACTCGATGCTTTATGTTGCTGAGAGCCCCAATTGAGACTCTCCCACGATAACCCATATGCATATGCAGAGACCCCAATGTGAATCACATAACAGAAAAGAAAAGAAAAAAAACAATCAATTTTTGACAATGATTTAAATAATTACAGTAAAATCAGAAATTTCTAGGGTTTTTCAATTGGGAAAATCAAGTAAAGGTTGAAAATGTAGAGGTGGAACCAGCTAAACCAAAAAGCAAACACTCTCACTCCACTATTCGTACCTGAACTAAAATCAAACTGGAATGCACAGGGAGAAGCGGAAGAAGACAAAGAAGATGGAGATGGGGCAGTCGATAGCTAACCCAACACTGGCCGTGGTTGGAGTTGACAGAAATCGACGAAGCCTTGCGCAATTTCGTTGTTGTGAGTTGTGAAAGAGACGATGATGGTCACATCACGATTCTTTCACCCGAGGTTGACTGTTCCAAGTCGGAAAAGAGAAAAATTAAAATTCAAGAACAATAAACTAACAGAAAGAACTTACAAAAGAGGAAACAATCAAATTACGTCAACAATAATCCATGATTATTCCATGAGTGCTGAGTGCTGAGTCTATAGATTCCTCCTCACCTTCTTTCCTCTCACCGAATCTCACACCTATTCCTTCTAACCGATATAGAAGCAGAAGTCGAGAGCGACGGCAGAAGTCGAGAGCGACGAAAGCAGGACGGCTTATAGGTACATTCCAACATTCATTTAACCACATGCTATCTCACGGTTTTAATACAAAAGATCTCGATATTAATTATAATAAAATAAATGTATTTAAAGATCTTATTTTCAAATCCTCTAACCGATGTGGGAAAAGGAATCCTAACACTTCCTGCACTTAAGACTATACTTTACGGGTCAAAGTTCCACCGGCAAATCTTACAAAGTTTGTCTTCTCGGATGGTCAAACTTTGGCTGTTCCTCTCTCTATTTTTAATTCAAACTACAAAGTAGAAACTTTATTGTGAAAAGAAAAGAATAAAACACAGATGTATCTGCTGGCAAGTTATATAATCACAATAGAAAAATCAAAAGGAATATATTGTGAAAATGTAATGTTAGGGAGATTAAATTTATAAATTAAATAATGTGTTATTAATTGGAATAAGGACGTTTATTAATGTTTAAGTAATAAATTAATTATCACTTTCTATGTCCTTTAATTTTTAAGAATTTATTTACAAATTTAATCTCTCTAGCATTGCATGTTGTTGTGAAAAATGAAAACGTGAATATGGTGTGGGAAGTTGAAATCAAGGATTCCCAGCACCCAACTTTGACGCCCGGTGTGATTGATTTGAATTAACACCTGCCCCGATCAAATTTTGCTTCCGCCTATCTGATAGACGATAATTATGATTCCTAACTTATTATGATCTCTAATTAATATTTTTGTATAAATCAGATTTTTTTTTTTTTTTTTTTTTAAAAAATCTCGACGGTACATATTTTTTTATTGATACAAAAGAAAAAGTACACTTAGTCAAAAAGGAAAAACCATACCCCTCATAAAGCAAGAAAAATAAAATACAAGAAATAGATGAGGGACATATGTGTAAATTGGGGTGTATTCAACTGAGATTTTAAGAAATTTTAATTATTTTAATAAATTTAGAGGTATTCAATTAGGATTTTAAGTAATTCTCTGAAATTCATAAGGTATTCAATTAGGATTTTAAGATCCTTTATTAAAATTCTTATAAATCTTATCTCTTCCCATGAGATTTCTAAAGAATTGAATTAAAATTTTTACACGAAATATTTACAACTCAATTAAAATCACTCAAATTCTTAATTGAATACGGTTTGAATGAGAATCAACCCTCAAACTATCAAGGACTTCAGCCACACAACTTTCACGCTCTTTTGATTGTTGTGCCAAACTATTAAAAAAGATTAAAGTACATAACTCTAATTATTAATGGCTAGAGACAAGACAAGTAAACTAATTATTTGTATTACACTTATAGGGTGCGTTTGTTGTACCGGATTATCTCGGACTAAACTAGTTTTAGATACTAAACTGGATTGGCTTAGACTAGATTAATCTGGACTAACTTAGTGAAATGTTTAGTGCAATATCAGATTAAGAATCAGGATAACTAAAAGATTCAAATATTATATTATTTAATCTACATTTATTAATAATTTATCATTTTTTTGGTTTCTAGAATTATCTTTCTATCTAATAGCCAATATCTTTTTATTTTATTTTTTCTAAAATCATCTTAACTGATTCCTCTTTTCCTCTGCCAGTCTCTCCCTATCCTCTCCCTCCTTTTATCCTGTTTCATCATTTTCTAGAATTCTCTTCCTCTCCGTATACCTCTCCCTATTTTCCTCTGCCCACTCTCTCCCTCCCCTCTCCCACCTTTTATCCTGTTTCACCATTTTCTAGAATTCTCTTCCTCTCCGTATACCTCTCCCTATTTTCCTCTGCCCACTCTCTCCCTCCCCTCTCCCACTTTTCCTCGCCCACTCTCCCCCTCTTTTCCTTATGCAAAGATTCGCATATAGGATTTATCGGAGCTCTCCACCCACCACCTTCACTGATTTTCTAGGAAAATCTCGAAATTTTATGGTGATTTTGCCTTTTTATTTTGAATTTGCATGGGGGATTCGTCTGCAGGTGCTTAATTCTGGGGGTTTTGCATTTTTTTGTTTTGAATTTTAGGTGTTGATTTTGAGATTTAGGCAGTGGGTTTAAGATCTGGGCATGGGTAAGGGAGTCGGAGTTGTAGACAAGGGCTTGCAAACGATGTTGGAGATGGGATTAGGAATCCCATGCTTTTTGGGGGGTCTCACTAGGACTAGGACGACCTAGCGAAGCACTTAGTTGGAACGAGTCCAACTTAGTCTCATTTAAGTTTAGTCCAGCTTGCATCAAACACGGGATTAGTAGTCTTAGCAAAGCAATCCAGTCTAGTGAACTTTAATGAGGGCAAACAAACACGCCCATAATATATTATAACACTACTTCACAAGGGAAAGAGCAACACAACTTCATTACAAGCTAGCACTCTCTTGCTTGTTCCCTACACTTACATATAGCAGCCATCGTACAGATGATACTAGCCGACTTTGTTAGGTCGGTGCTATGGCTGACCACAACCCAGCCACTATTTCAAGACAAGTTCTAGTAATATTCTAATTACAACCGATCGACCTACTTAATTATTTTACCAGCGTGTATTCATTCTCATGTGGTTGTAATATTTATCATTTGTTTATTATTGTTGAATAAGTTTAAATTTTTAAATTTGTGTCTATCTACATAAATTTTAAAATTTAAACTCATTTAACAGTAAAAAAATAAAGTGTTGAACTATGTGTGGTGAGAAAAATATTCTCCCAACCACAAGTGCGGTTTGTTCCTAGATTTTTCACTAACATTCACTTACAACAATCTTAAGATATTTATTTAGACAATTCTAGATAGTGCTCTGACTTTGACTTGTAGATTTGTGTAGGGACTTGAGCGAGCTGGGCTGGTTCTCTTTTACCATCGTCCTTCGAGAAGTGATATAGTGGCTTCATTTGCAGACGAAACATGGTTATGGTGTGGTTGAAGATCAGATAGAGAGTTTTGGAAGGTGAATGTAGGCTGCTTAGGTTGCGCACGATCTGTCTCGCTCCTTCGCATGAAAACCACATCTGCAATGGTTGGCCTATCTGCAGCATTGTTTTGCACGCAAAGAAGCCCGATATGCATGCATCTTGTCACTTCTGATGCCGAATATGAATCTGCCAATACTTCATCTACAAGGTCCAATCCCTTGCCTTCATTCCATAAGTTCAATGCCTGAAAAAAGTTATATATGTTGGCCATAATTGCTAGACTGAACTGCTGTATTGAGTTTTCGTATAGAGGAACTTACATAAGCTAGGAAACCTAGCTCTTGTTCCTTGTAAAAGGAGCTGGTATTCTTTCTGCCGGCGATAATCTCCAATAGCAAGACCCCAAAGCTATAGACATCAGATTTTTCAGAAAATATCCCGCCCATGGCATACTTCGGAGACTTATAGCCACTGCACAGGCAAATTCAGTCCCACTTAATTGACAATTATGAGCTATTTATGTGTTAAACTTTAGTTGGTGAACGACGATTATGAGAATAGGAAGAAATGATGCTTACAGAGTTCCCACCACCTTCTGAGTGTTTTCTAAATTATGCGTTCCTTGAACGATGCGTGCCAGTCCAAAATCTGAAATTTTCGGGTTCATGTTCTCATCCAAGAGAATATTACTGACCTTCAAATCTCTATGTATTACCTTCAAACAGGAATCATGATGGAGATAAAGAAGTCCTCTAGCGACACCTTGAATAATATTGAAGCGTTTAGCCCAATCAAGCACTGCTCTTCTCATTGGATCTGATCGATGCACATATTGGAAATGTAATCAATAATATCATTCATAAGTACAGTGTATAGATTGCTCTTATATATTACATTGAAGTCGATTTCCAGGTCTAGATACTGAAACCAACAGATGAATTTGAAAGATAGGTAACAAGGAGAAATTGTAGCAAGACATAAAGAGGGCCGGTGAAAGAAAACTAACCGAATAGAAGAGTATCCAAGCTTCTGTTTGGCATGAACTCATAAATCAGTAACTTCTCGTCATCTTTAATGCAGCAACCCATGATCCTAACAAGATTTTTATGTTGGAGTTTAGAGATCAACATCACTTCATTCTTGAACTCTTCTATGCCTTGCCCCGAGCTACTAGACAGTCTTTTTACTGCTATTTCCTTCCCTTCTTGTAGCTTGCCCTAAAAAGAACGAAAAGTTAATCACTGAATCCATGCCTGTGTCTCGCAGTGGTAGGCTTGTGGCCAGTGTCGTAATACAACATTTCCCTTTAGAAATAGCAAAATAATCACCTTGTAAACAGGGCCAAATCCTCCTCCCCCAAGTTTGTTGTTGATGCTGAAATTGCTGGTAGCAATTAATATGCTATCAAAATCATAGATTATAAGCTCTGATGGATCATTTTTTCTTATAAGTTCTTGAAGAGCGTCTCTTGAATTCTCAGTCTTACCATTCAATTCAAAGCGGACTGTCGTTACTTTGATGTTTCCTGATTTTGCAAATATAACAACCAAATTCAGGGTCAGAGAAACAACAACGAAGTTATACTGATTTGGTTAATACAGAGATCATGTGTTAATGCATTGATTACATCCATCCATTTCATTTTCTTACCCTTTTGTTTAGCGCGCAACCTGTGCAAACCGAACACTACTGCTGCGATACTGATAAAACAAAAGATGTAAGGCTGACAGTAACTTTGTTCGCTTTCCTTCACCTGAAAAAAAATGAATTCGTATTACAAAAATATACAAGACAGAAAAGAAGGTATATTGCTTATTAGAGTTGTGCAAGTGGATATTATCACTTACCGAATTCTGCGTCTGCTAGGCGAATAAAAAGATCTACTCCACCAGTGGAAAACTGCTGAATATCAATATGGTCCTTGGACCAGATCAAACAACCTATATTGTTAACATATGCATAAGCCAGGCAAGAACAATTATTCTGGCACTGCGTCCTGCAGCCTTGAGGATCCATATTCAAAATATACTCACGAAAATCTGGTGGGTTTACCCTTCCTATTTTTTTAAACCCGTCTTCTTTTCCTCTCGAAGCAACTGGCTGACTTGCGTTACCTCCACAAAACAATTTGGTTTTCCTCACGCACCCTCCTGTCATGTTTCCCTTACTCCATTCCTCAAGTGACTCTAGTACGAACCCCTTCAAACACTTGCAGATTGGAGTTGTCAAAGAATCAGAAGCTCTGCAAGCCCCAAAAGGTCCACATGTTCCATAATAGTTACATGGATTCTTTGGGGCCTCCCGGTTAATACTCCAGTTCTCACCTTGTTCCGAATACATAAGCTTTAGCATACCATTTGGAGAGATATAATAAAATGCCAGAAATTTTTTATATAAACTAATGGAAAAGGATTCTGTTCCCTGTTGCTCATAATCAACCACCTTAAAACCACTAGGATATTCAACATCCATGCCGGGTATGCTTATGAACTTTGATTTTATCCCTTGGACCGCTTCTCCAGTAGGGAGTTGATCCGTTCATCCAAATGAATCCCTGAGCTGGGATCTGTTGTGCCAATTCAACCGAGAATAACCCTCTTGATGGATCATTCAAACTTTTCCAGGCAGTGAAGACATTCCGCTTTCCAGATTCACTATCAAATTGCAGTGCCATTTCTGGTAGAAGTGTGTCACCAGGACAATCAAAACTCTTCCATAAGTGATGTCCTATATCATCTGCAACAACGAAGTTTCCAGTCTCTAAAAGAACTGCAGCTGAACTATTAGATGACTCCTGAATATTGATTGACCATATGGATTTCTGTTTCCCATCTACAAGCTCAAGATTACCATTGTTCATCGCTAAACTAGCCGATGCATCTGCAACTGCAAGAGGCTTTTCTCCGTTGGCAACCCACACAACTTTGCGAGGAAGAATATTCTTGTGCCATATTCCCACATACTTATTTTCGTAAGTGTTGAAGAAACCCAATTTGAAAATGTAGCTGGGAGAGACGAGAGTTTGTCCCTGTGCTAATGGTTGCAAAGAAGTTATGTTATATACCTCAGCACAATAATGCTGTGTCAGAATCAAGCTTAAGAAGAATAGGACGAACATGGGGTAATTCATAGCACTAAAAGCACTTTCGGTTCTAAAATTCAGAAGAAAAACTCTGTCAGTAGCAGATGGACCGCAGAACTTCTTAGTGAACTGCATTTGTGTTCGCTCTTTCTTTCTTTATATTAATAGATACAACAGCAGAAACTCCATTGTGAAGAAAATTGTACCAATGCTTACAAAATCATGCGCTGGCTTGTAACGAATTGATTGTTCAGGAGGAGGAGGCCCCTCCCCGGTTGGAGCCTACCCTTAACGTTACACTTGGTATTGATGATGTAGCCATTAATTGATTAACGAGGATAATCCTTGGAAGAGATTGAGCAGCAAAAAAAAAATAATCACCTTCAGAGTGAACTTTGAACTAGTCTTCGGCTACTCCTAGATGTGATAATCCTATAAAAATTTTGCTTATATGACCAGTTAATCAGTTACTAATATAGTAATCTTCACCCATATAAAGTCAGTTCGACTAAATGACTAAATGTGTATGTATAGATGCAGTCACAATACCGAAGATGCTTTTTTTAGTGAATTAGCGAGATGCATCTGACGAATACCACATCAACAATATACATTAAACAATGTGTTTTCCAGTTCTATTTGTCTTTGTAATCTGCTGCTTCGTAAGTAGTTTGAAATTAATTTTATTTGAATAGCCAAGGTTATAAAATTCTGTATTCAGTAACTGATAATATGCTTAAATCTGCGTTTTGCAACGAAAAAGAAGCTTCTAACAAATTGCCAGAAAAACAACGGCTTGCAATGAACTTTGACTAACCTAACTAATGAACAAAGAAATGGACCAACAGTCAGTATTAACACCACCTAATTAACCAGACCAAACACCCTATATTATTGACATATGCATAAGCCAGTGTTTTGCACTCTTCTGCATCCGACGACGTGATATATTCATGAAAATATCGTACTTTTAACTGCGCCATCTTCAAAAATCCGTTAGAAGATAGAAGAGTTAAACCCTTCTAATCCTATAAAGATACGATCCATAATTCATGGAATAACCTTTCCTAGTTTAGACAAACACAATATTATACATTGATTACAATATATTTTTAATACTCCCCCTCAAGTTGGAGAGTGAAGATTATGAACGCCCAACTTGTCTCGCAGCTTCATAAATTGATCCTTCCCTAAAGCCTTCGTAAATATATCAGCCAACTGGAAGAGTGTAGGCACATACGTAGGACGGATTATTCCAGCTTGTAATTTTTCACGAACAATGTGACAGTCTATCTCAATATGCTTGGTACGTTCGTGAAAAACAGGATTTGCTGCGATATACAAAGTTGCTTGATTATCACAAAACAATGAAGCAGGAGTTTTCTGGGGAACTCGTAAATCTTGTAATATGTATCGCAACCAAGTTATTTCTAGGCAAGTATTTTCCATAGCACGATATTCCGCCTTAGCTGATGATCTGGACACATTATCTTGCTTCTTGGACCTCCACGAAATGAGTGAGTTGCCGAGAAAAACACAATATCCCGTAACTGATCTTCTTGTGGCACGACATCTTCCCCAGTCAGAATCACAAAAAGCTTTCAAGTCAAGATTATTGTTCGCTGAAAATAGTAAACCTTGACCTGGAGTGCCTTTAATATACCTAAGAATCCTCATAGCTGCATCCTAATGTGGTTTTCGCGGCTCGTGCATGAACTGGCTCAAGGTACGAACGAGATAAACGATGTCTGGTCTAGTAACTGTGAGATATATCAACCTCCCAATTAACCTTTTGTATTTGGTTGGGTCACTCAACAATGCACCATCAGTGGATGTAAGTACTAAGTTTTGTTCCATTGGAAAATGATATGGCCGTGCACTAAGTAGTCCAGAATCCTGTAGAATATCGAGTGCATACTTTCGTTGTGACATAAAAATTCCCTTGTCTGAGCGTGCGAACTCAATACCCAGAAAATACTTAAGATCGCCAAGGTCTTTGATGTGGAAGCGTTTAAGAAGAAAAGCTTTGAGTTGTTCTATCTCTTGGAGATCATTTCCTGTGATAAGTATGTCATCAACATAAATAAGAACAACAGTGATTAAGGTACCTCGGACCTTAGTGAACAAGGAATAGTCTGCTTTCGATTGATGATATCCGGCCTTTTGAATAGCCTTTGAGAAAGTAGTGAACCAAGTTCTAGATGCCTGTTTGAGTCCGTAAAGGGACTTGTTGAGCTGACATACAAGAGTCTCCCCCTGTCGGCGAAGACCTGGAAGGGGTTCCATGTAGACCTCTTCAAGAAGAGTGCCATGAAGAAATGCATTCTGAACATCTAACTGGTGGATGAACCAAGTACGGGCATCAACAACAGTAAGAAGACAACGCAGGGTGGTGAGTTTGGCAGTGGGGAAAACGTTTCTTGGTAATCAATACCTTCATCATGGGTGTATCCTTTAGCAACAACACAAGCCTTGTAACGATCAAGATAACCGTCAGACTTGTACTTCTTTTTGAAAACCCATTTGGAGCCGATAGGCTTGTGACCAACAGGAAGGGGAACCAAGTCCCAAGTGTGATTATGGTGTAAGGCATCTAATTCAGTGCGCATAGCTTGTTGCCAATGTGGATCGAGGATAACTTCTGCATAGGTGGTGGGCTCAAAGGGACCTGTAATGTTAGCTAAAAAGGAACAATGGGTAGGAGAAAAACGAGAGTTGGAAAGAAAATTAGAGAGGGGATAACGGGTACCTGGGGTAGAACGTGGCGCCAGAGAAGGATGATGGACGGAGTGAGATATGTGGTAGTCTTTAGTCCATGTTGGGGGTTGTTTGGAACGAGTGGATTGCCGAAGAGAAGGGAGTAGGGGCAGGGAAGAAGTGGGAATGTCAGTGGAAGGTGGAGGGGGGTCAGGGTGAAGAGAGTGGGGCACAGGTTCTGGAGAATGGGGCATGGGTTCTGGAATAGTGTCAGGGAGGGGGGTAATAGGTGGGGTAGTGGGAGAGGAAATGTTGGCCGGGGAATGGGCAGTGTCAGCAGGGATGGTGGAAGGGACATCAAGGTGTGGGGGTAAAGTGGAAATGGGAGAAAATGACGTAGGGTTTGGAGTAGGAAGGTTAAGGGTAGTTGGAGGGAAACTAGGAGATGAAAGATTATAAAATGGGAAGGAAGTCTCATGAAACTTGACATCACGACTGATCAAAAATTTTTTTGTTTCCAAATTGTAGAGCTTATACCCTTTGTGACTTATGGGATAGCCAACGAAAACACACCGGTGAGCTCTAGGTTCAAATTTGTGGGTAGGATGAACAGTGGTAGCATAACTGAGACATCCAAAAACACGTAGATGCTCGAGGGATGGGGAACGGTTGTACAAGAGTTCAAAGGGTGATTTGTTGGAAAGTAAGGGTGAAGGTAAACGGTTGATGAGGTAGACGGCAGTGAGTACGTAATCACCCTAAAATATGAGGGGTATGTTGGACTGAAAACGTAAAGCACGGGCCACTGTAAGGATATGGCGATGTTTGCGCTCAATAACCTCATTCTGTTGGGGGGTGTAAACGCAAGTGCGTTGAAGTTCGATGCCAGTGGATTGAAAATAACCTCTCATGGATAGGAATTCAAACCCATTGTCTACGCGGATGGCTTTAACAGTGGCATTAAATTGAGTGTGAGCAAATGTGATAAAGGACTTTAAAAGAGTTTGTGTTTCAGATTTGTGAGACATTAAAAATACCCAGGTGTATCGACTAAAATCGTCCATAATTGTGAGAAAGAAACGAGCCCCAGTATGAGTGGGAATTTTGTAAGGACCCCATATGTCACAATGTAATAAAACAAATGGTGCAGAAGTTGATATTGAACTTAAAGAAAATGGAAGTCTTGTCTGTTTGGCCAAAGGGCAAACACTACAATTATTGTCAAAGGAAATAGTATGAGGAGATAACAAGGAGGAAGCTAATTTGAGACAATAAGGGGATGGATGTCCAAGGCGTTGGTGTCATAAATGGGAGGCATTAGAGACTTGATGAGAGGCCGGTGGCTGTGGAATAGGTGACATGTAGTAAAGACCATCACGCATCTTACCCGAACCAATCATCTTCCCTGAAGCCAAGTCCTGCAAAACACAAAAGGAGGGAAACAAAATAGCACAACAAATGAGAGAGGCAGTCACTTTGCTAACGGACATGAGATTGAGGTTAAAGGACGGAACACACAAAACATCGGCCAAAGGTATGTCAGAATTAAATGGTATGGTGCCAGTGCAAGTGATGGGAATTGAAGAACCAGTGGGCAAATTAACAGCGGGTATAGGCGGAGGTTTGATGGTGGTAAATAAAGTAGAATCAGAAACGATATGATCTGTAGCTCCACTATCCAAGATCCATGGTTTAGTAAACGCAGAATTAATGGAAGTAAAGGAATTCAAACCTGCGGCATTTGCATAGGCGTTCCCATTACCAGAGGAAAGTAAAGAGAGAGCATGAGTTAATTGTTGAATCTGATCCGCAGAGAATGCACTCAATGGATTGGTAGTGGTGGGTGCAGGAGGGCATGTTGGATGCGGCATTGATGGCCCTTGAGGACCTGAGATGGTTTATGTTGCATGAGCGGCATGCACGGGACGTGAGGAAGGGCCTCTTTGCTGTCGACCGTTTTTGTTGCCGTGTCCTCTATTAGGGTTAGGGACCCACGTGCCATTCTTAATCTTGCATCTATCATCTGTATGTCCCCGTTTGTCACAGAAACTGCAATGGTATTTCAGAGTACGGCAATTGTCGATGGTGTGTCCCTCTCGGTTACAATGATCACAGCGTTGGGTAGAGTTGCGGGTCTGTGCTGCGGTAGCAAGGGAAAAATTATCAGATGGCGATTGTTGATGTTGTTCTGATGTCAACTGACGTTGTTGCTCATGATTGCTGACAAAGGAATAAGTTTGATGAATATTGGGCAATGGTGTCATCATGAGGATGCTAGTGCGAACGGTGTCGTGAACGTCGTTAAGACCCATAAGAAATTGCATAATCCGGTACTGTTCTCGTTGCTCATGATGCTTATCCATCACCATCAGGTTACAGATGACGGGGTCTTCATAAGCATCGAGTTGGGTCCAGAGATGCTTAAGTTCAGTAAAGTATGCTGAGACAGTCATGGAGCCTTGAGACAGAGAGGCAATCTGTTTCTGGATTTGGTAAATTGTTGGTGTGTTTTGCTGGGAAAACTGATGCTTGAAATCTTCCCAAATCTTGTACGCAAATGTGGCATGAACAACTCTGTTAGAGAGATGAGATTCGACTGAGTTGGAGATCCATGATAGGATCATGCTGTTGCAGCGTGCCCATAAGGCATAGTCTCCTGGTTGTTTATCTTCCGAAGGGGGTTGAAGGGAACCATCGATGAACCCGATTTTATTTTTAGCACGTAAAGCATGGAGCATGGACTTGCTCCAGGAGGAATAATTAGTGCCATTCAGTTTTTCAGAAACAAGGATATGGCCAGGGTGATCTGAAGGGTGAACGTAGTATAGATGTGATAAATCCATACTAGGGCTGTTGTTTGTGTTGGTATTGGATGTTGAACTGCCTGTTATGGTGTTGGAAACTTTGCTAGGGTTTGATGAAGGGGAACTTTGCTAGGCTTTGATACCAAATTAAAGAAAGAGCTAGGTAGGTTCTGGGATGTATGCGAGAATGTGTGAAGAAGCAATACGGCTGAATATTTTCATATATTTTACAGAGGCTAGGTAAGCCATATATACAAGTACAAGATAGAAGAGTCAAACCCTAATTCTAATCCTATAAAGATACAATCCATAATTCATGGAATAACCTTTCCTAGTTTAGACAAACACAATATTATACATTGATTACAATATATTCTTAATAATTATCGACAGTCCTATTTATCACTAGATGAGTTAAATTTTGAGATTTGTGCCTATCTACTACACAGATCTCAAAATTTAAATTCATATAATGGTAATAAATAGGATGGTAAGCAACGTCAGCACTTGAGGGTGATGAGCAAAAATATTGCCTCAACCACAATTGTGGTTTGTTTCTAGATTTTTCACTAACATTCCATGACAACAATCTTAAGATATTTATTTAGATATTCTAGATAGTGCAGCGCTCTGACTTTTGACTTGTAAATTTGAGTAGGGACTTCAATGAGCTGGGGATGTTCTCTTTCAAACACGTATTCTTTTACTATCGTCCTTCGAGAAGTGATATGGTGACTTCATTTGCAGACCAAACATGGTTATGGTGTGGTTGAATATCAGATAGAGAGTTTTGGAAGGTGAATGTAGGCTGCTTAGGCTGCGCACGATCTGTCTCACTCCTTAGCATGAAAACCACATCTGCAATGGTTGGCCTATCTGCAGCATTGTTTTGCACGCAAAGAAGCCCGATATGCATGCATCTCATCACTTCTGATGCCGAATATGAATCTTCCAATACTTCATCTACAAAGTCCAATCCCTTGCCTTCATTCCATAAGTTCCATGCCTGAAAAAAGTTATATATGTTGGCTACAATTGCTAGACTGAACTGCTGCATCGAGTTTTCGTAGAGGAACTTACATAAGCTAGGATACCTAGCTCTTGTTCCTTGTAAAAGGAGCTGGTATTCTTTCTGCCGGCGATAATCTCCAATAGCAAGACCCCAAAGCTATAGACATCAGATTTTTCAGAAAATATCCCTCTCATGGCGTACTCTGGAGACATATAGCCACTGCACAGGCAAATTCAGTCCCACTTAATTGACAATTATGAGCTATTTATGTGTTAAACTTTAGTTGGTGAACGACGATTATGAGAATAGGAAGAAATGATGCTTACAGAGTTCCCACCACCTTCTGAGTGTTTTCTAAATTATGCGTCCCTTGAACGATGCGTGCCAGTCCAAAATCTGAAATTTTCGGGTTCATGTTCTCGTCCAAGAGAATATTACTGACCTTCAAATCTCTATGTATTACCTTCAAACAGGAATCATGATGGAGATAAAGAAGTCCTCTAGCGACACCTTGAATAATATTGAAGCGTTTAGCCCAATCAAGCACTGCTCTTCTCATTGGATCTGATCGGTGCACATATTGGAAATGTAACCAATAATGCCATCCATAAGTACAGTGTGTAGATTGGTCTGATATATTACATTAAAGTCGATTTTGAGGTCTAGATACTGAAACCAACAGATGATATTGAAAGATAGGTAACAAGGAGAAATTGTAGCAAGACACAAAGATGCCGGTGAAAGAAAACTAACCGAATAGAAGAGTATCCAAGCTTCTGTTTGGCATGAACTCATAAATCAGTAACTTCTCGTCATCTTTAATGCAGCAACCCATGATCCTAACAAGATTTTTATGTTGGAGTTTAGAGATCAACATCACTTCATTCTTGAATTCTTCTATGCCTTGCCCCGAGCTACTAGACAGTCTTTTTACTGCTATTTCCTTCCCTTCTTGTAGCTTTCCCTAAAAAGAACGAAAAGTTAACCACTGAATTCATGCCTGTATCTTGCAGTGGTAGGCTTGTGGCCAGTGTCGTAATACAACATTTCCCTTTAGAAATAGCAAAATAATCAAAATAATCACCTTGTAAACAGGGCCAAATCCTCCTCCCCCAAGTTTGTTGTTGATGCTGAAATTGCTGGTAGCAATTAATATGCTATCAAAATCATAGATTATAAGCTCTGATGGATCATGTTTTCTTATAAGTTCTTCGAGAGTGTCCCTTGAATTCTTAGTCGTGTCATTCAATTCAATGCGCATTGTTGTTACTTTGATGTTTCCTGATTTTGCAAATATAACAACCAAATTCAGAGTCAGAGAAACAAAAACGAAGTTATACTGATTTGGTTAATACAAAGATCGTGTTAATACATTGATTACATGCCTCTATTTCATTATCTTACCCTTTTGTTTAGCGTGTAACCTGCGCAAACCGAACACTACTGCAGCGATACTGATAAAACATATAGATGTAAGGCTGACAATTAACTTTGTTTGCTTTTCTTCACCTGAAAAAAAGGAATTTGTATTACTGTTATACAAGATAGAAAAGAAGGTATATTGCTTAATAGAGTTGTGCAAGTGGATACTATCACTTACCAAATTCGGCATCTGCTAGGCGAATAAAAAGATCTACTCCACCAGTGGAAAACTGTTGAATATCTATAAGGTCCTGGGACCAGAATAAACAACCTATATTGGTAACATATGCATGAGCCAGGCAAGAACAATTATTTTGGCACTGCGTCCTGCAGCCTTGGGAATCCATATTCACAATATATTCATGAAAATCTGGTGGGTTTACGCTTTCTATTTTTTGAAACCCGTCTTCTTTTCCTCCTGAAGCAATTGGCTGACTTGTGTTACTCTCACAAAACAATTTGGCTTTCCTCACGCACCCTCCTGTCATGTTTCCCTTACTCCATTCCTCAAGTGACTTGGGTACGAACCCTTTCAAACACTTGCAGATTGGAGCTGTTAGAGAATCAGCAGCTTTGCAAACCCCAAAAGGTCCACATGTTCCGTAATAGTCGCATGGAGTCTTTTGGGCCTCCCAGTTAATACGCCAGTTCTCACCATGTTCCGATTCCATAGTCTTTAGTCTACCGTTCGAAGAGATATCCATATATACCAAATTTTTGTTATATGCACTACTATAGAAAAAGGACGCTGCTCCCTGTTGCTCATAATCAAGCACCATATGACCACTAAGATATTGATCATCCATTTCGGGTATGCCTATGAACTTTGATTTATCCCATGGACCGCTTCTCCAGTAGGGCGTTGATCCGTTAATCTGAAGGAATATCTGAGCTGGGATCTGTGGTGCCAATTCAACCAAGAATAACCCTCTTGATGGATCGTTCAAATTTTTCCAGGCAGTCAAGACATGCCGCTTTCCAGATTCACTATCAAATCCAATCAACATTCCAGGAAGAAATGTGTCACCAGGATAATCAAAGCTCTTCCATAATTGAGCTCCCATATCATCCGCAACAACGAGGTTTCCAGTGTCTAAAAGAACTGCAGCTGAGCTATATGATGACTCCGGAATATTGATTGACCATATAGATTTCCGTTTCCCATCTACAAGCTCAAGTTTCCCATTGTTAATTGCTAAACTAGCCAATGCGTCTGCAACTGCAAGAGGCTTTTCTCTGTTGGCAACCCACACAACTTTGTGAGGAAAAATATTCTTGTGCCATATTCCCACATACTTATTTTCGGAATTGTTGGGACTGAAGAAACCCAATTCGAAAATGTGGCTGGGGGAGACAAGAGTTTGTCCCTGCGCTAATGGTTGCAAAGAAGTTATGTTATATACCTCAGCACAATAATGCTGCGTCAGAAGCAAGCTTAAGAAGAATAGGAAGAACATGGAGGAATTCATAGCACTAAAAGCACTTTCGGTTCTACAATTCAGAAGAAAAAACTCCTTCAGTAGCAGATGGACCGCAGAACTTCAGGCGGAGAAGGCCCCTCTACCTTTACTGTTACACTTGGTATTGATGGTGCGGCCATTAATTGATTAATGATGATAATCCTTGGAGGTGATTGAGCAGCAAAAAAATAATCACCTGCAGAGAGAACTTTGAACTTGTCTTCGGCTGCTTCTAGATGTGATAATCGTATAAAAAATTTGCTTATATGACCAGTTAATCAGTTATTAATATAGTTTTCTTCACCCATATAGTCAATTTGACTAAATGTGCAATAGCATTGGATCAGACCGTTAAGAAGATGTTTTTTTAGCGAATTAAGGAGATGCATCTGACGAATACAACATCAACAATATGCATCAAACAAGTGTTTTCCAGTGCTATTTATCTTCGTAATCTGATTCTTCTTAGATAGTTTGAAATTAATTTTGTTTGAATAGCCGAGATTATAAAATTCTGTATTCTCATTCAGTAACTGATAATAAGCTCACATCTGTGTTTTCGATGAAAAAGAAGCTTCTAACAAATTGCCCGAAAACCAGCAGCTTACAATGAACTTTAACTAATCTAACTAATGAACAAAGAAATGATAGAACAGTCAATTTTAACCAATCTCACTTCGTTCTAGCGGATTCCGCGCAATCTTAATAAAGAGACAAATTATGTATCACATTTTGGAATGACCGGAAAGTCATTGCATTGTGATGCAAGAATTTCCTACCGTCCTACAATCATTTTTATCCGGTAGCTTCATATGGGGAGAAAATTCACAGACTATGGTTGAGGATCAGAACGGCCTGGTTCGCCGGCAGGGAGTTTTCGATCCACTAATCCAAACTACGGCTTGTGATGGCACCTCCGGTGTCAATCCAATAAAGATCAATCTCACCTTTCCCCGAAGTCAAGAAATTCGTCTATTGAATCTCAGCAGCATAAGCCGTGACGGAAATTTCCAGTTTGACATTTTATTTCAACAGCTGAGATTATAAAACTGGTTACTTTCATTCAGTAAATAATATAAGTTGACATCTGTGTTTTATACGGTGAAAGAAGCTTCTACACGAACTCTGACTGCAACCAATTTTGACAACCTGACTAATTAATATACAATACTGATAAACTAAGACTACGGCTAGTCTATTAACCAAACGGTCCAAACCTAACAACTCACGCGAGAGAGAGAGAGTTTGAGAGGTGCTTCTAGGAAGATAGTGGGCTGATTTTAATTATGATAATAAAACATAAAAAGATGAGGATTTTAATTAATAAACTAGTTCAATTTTTTTTTTGTTAAAATAACCGTAAGTATTGGAGATGCTTATGATAAATTGACCAGTTGTAGGAGTTTATGTCATTTGGCTAGCTGAAATAGCAAAAAACTAGTAAAAAACCCGTGGGTTACTACAAGACTTGAATGCACTAACCTTAACCACATGAATAATTTTCACACAATAATTTAAAAGACGGTGTAGTACGTAAGAACTAATGAAGTGAAATTTTGCTTGCTATATATGGATATGCATGCTATAAGAAAGCATTCATTTGTAGATCGTACTGTGCTAGCAGTATTATACTCATAGTTTCAAGTGGTCAGCCCACTACTTGGGGGAAAACTGAAAAAGGGAAACCAGAAACGTAGAAGACATAATATTTGAGCATCTGGCAGGAATAGTAAGTTTCTGAAAAAACTAGTTGAAGAACCGATTGAATGACTTTACACTTAACCCACTGGTTGAAGAGCAATTTTGGATTTTTGTTTGGTATTGTCGGACACTCCTCCACAAAGTCACTTCTTTTCCCTTCTTTTTTCTGATCACCCAGGTCGCAATTAACCTTAGAAGTCCTGAAATTAAACACAAAAACAAAATTCGATCAGCACGAAATATCAATTGGACGGGAGTCGAAAGCAAATCTATGACTTTAGCAAACATGCATATTATTTTCTTAGTCCAAATATGAATTTGACATCATCTCGTGTAAAACCACCAACCAATATCACCTCTCAAAGAAATTATACATAGAAGAAAACGAATGCTTACCCAACAATCTCTGAATTTAATTGCAGATTGTTCAATTGTGAACCGGAATCTGTGCTTTCTTTCCCTCTCGACTTTGAACTCTGCTTCATTTTTTACAAAAATCACAAATCAAATCAACAAAAATTAGTAAAAAACTTCATCTTGGTAATCGAAAAGCGAAGATTAAATACCCAAAATATACTAATAAACATTAAACACCATAATACATCCGGAAAAGCCCAAATTTCAAAAACCTAAACACCATAATTATATTGGGAAAAATCTTAAATCCTTCATTGCAACAAACCCCAAAACCCAATTACTGTTCCAGGTGGCATGCACAGTTTTTTGTTATAAGAAAAGAGTAACCCCAATCCCAAATTAAGCAGAGAAATCACTTCATAATCCCTAAATACTGGAAAGAAGGAATCTTTGAAAGGGAAGCTTCCGGGTGGCATACACAGATTTTTATTATAAGAAAAAAGTAACCCCAATTCCAAATTAAGCAGAGAAATCACTTCATAATCCCTAAATACTGGAAAGAATGAATCTTTGAAAGGGAAGCTCACCACTGCTATCATAGGGCGTGAGCACAGACAGCTTTGGAGGCTGCAAACAAAAACCCCAAAAAACAAAAAACCAGGGTCTCCTGAAACTGAAAACAAAACCAAATTAAACAACCACACGTAGAATCACAGGCTACAAACAAAACCCCCAACACAATCCCAAATGGAAGGAAAGGGTAAATGCAAGAAGAAGAGATGTGACAGAGGGAGAGATACAATCCCTCAACCCCACCCTCTCTGTGCAGCCAACACACTTGTTCCCTCAACCCTACCCTCAAACCGAGCACCCAATCAACTCTCTTTCTGTCCCCCCTAATCGTGCACCCGCCCTCACCCTTTCTCTGCAACCAACCCCCTCCCCTATCTCCCCCAAATCACGCCCCCACAACATCCCATCGGTGAAGAATCAAATCCAAAAGTAAATTGCAGTTACCTATTATGGTAGGATTAAAATAAGAATCTCCAAATAGAAAGACAAAGGATATAATACAACAGATAGCTCACCAAAAAGGTGTAGCCCTTTCACAATGGTGATACATTTCTGCTTATTACACATGGCTTTTTCAATTGTAATTTCTTGCTTCTCCTGTAGAAATAAAAACACAACAGAACAGATTTCATTAACCACTCATACCTATTCCATCTCTATCTATATATAAATATTGATTATGATCACATTTTGATCATCGACATAAAATACAAATCATTGTATATTTGCACAATCAAATATTTATGGAACTCACAACCGAGAGCCAGAGCTTCAATTCCTGTGAAACCACCCTTCTCTCAAACCCTTGGCGACAAATGCTTACATCATCTATACTGTAAACTTGATCAATCAATCAAAGATTTATAAAACTTTTGAATTTTAACTTCAATTACAACATGCAGACCGAAAATTGATCCAAATCAAAGTTGAAGAATCCTAATAAGAACAAAGGCGCTAAACTATAGAACTTGGGTATTTCTTAAAACCCCAAACCCATGATATTTTAAATCCTTAAATTTTCTGAGCACCGAAACAATATCAAACTAACATGATTAAAGAAATTGCTAATTACAAATGGGGAAAACTACAGCCCATGGGTAGTTCCTAAAATCCCATCATGTTTTCAATTCCAAAATTTCTCGTCATTTAGGAAACCCACTAAGCTTGTCTGCCCTGTACTGTGCACCTAATAATGGAAAGAAAAAAATAAGATAAAAAAATTACATAGCTATTGGGCCATAACTGCATCCTATCTAAAACGCACTAAAATGCCAGAGATAAAGTTTGGAACTCAGCATTGTATAACATTTACAGATGACAACCAATGTAAATTTGTGAAAAGCGAAACCACCCCATTGTTTTGAATGTTGTTATTTTGGAAAACCTTGCAAATCACAATGAATAGCATCTGATAACCTTAAATAGGGATTTCAACTCACCATCCTCCTTTAGCACAGAGCAACTCGCTTCCTTAGCAAAGTAACAAACCGGAATAACACACTCCTGTTGAAGAATGTATCCATTGCCAAAAGAAAGTGCACATTAAAGAGCACCAAAAAGCCAAACACTTTCAAGACTGTCAAACAAATTTCAGTTCAAGGGTTTGAACCCATTGATCTTACTGCAAACATACAAAGGACAGAAGTAAAAACGCAGAACGAATACTCTTAAAAATACAAACTTAAAATATTACCCATCATGCTAGCCGCTTCTTCTAACAGAATTACTTTCACCTTTCTAATATCATAGTATTTTTTTTCATTTCTGTAATCAATATCGTCCAATCTTTGAATTTTTCATTAAATTGGATGGTAGAGTGTAGAGCCTAAAAAATGTTAGGCAGGCTGCTACAAAGATAGTAAAGCCCAACGGCTCCATCTAACTCGCCAATTGCTAAACGTTAAATTTCTTGAACTACACCTATGACAAATACCCCAACAGTTAGAGAACACTGGACATTCGTTGTACTCAATCTACATATATCCCAGGACCAAGAGAGTTATGAAGAAACAGAAATGAAACTGTACAGCAGGTATACAGCAGGGAACAAACACTATGAAACTGGCACTCAAGTACTGTAAGGAAAATCAGATTAGCATTCATCTAACCAGAGCTTCTAGCTGCTAACAATTAGTTGTTAAAACCCTAACACTAATCAAGCAATCCTGCACATATATCTAGCATTCTTCGCATCCCGCCACTAATAAAATGCATTCAAGCGCGTAGTAGCAGCTTACGTATGATAAACAGAAAAAGGAAATGGAAACATGAGTTTAGTAAAAATGAGAATAAATCAAATAAAGCCGAAAAAGAAAGACTGGTACAAGAGCTGCATAAATTAAATAGCCTTCTACAACATACAAAAGAGATTGAGAAATCTAATTCAGCAATTCCTTTTCCTAATTAGGTCTGGTAATTTAGCCAAAACCTTAGTACATCCTTTAAAAAATAAAACTCACAGCCCCTGTTTGGTTGCAGAGAAAACGAAGTATGGAAAAATAGACAATATATTTCCATTAAATTACTCAGTTAAATCAAATAACAGGTCCTTTCCATGAAATGAAAAACAAATCATTCAGAATTATATAACAATTACTAAACTAAGTAAACCTTGAGGCCTTGGAGATAATCTAATGTCCAACGTACGAACTCTTCAAATACCTAACTTGCAACCGGCAACACAAATCCTGTGGCAGCTCGTGCTCCCACCACAAACACACGACCAGGTCCATCATCCTGATAAAATAAAATAAAAAATTCCAGGAACCACCATCATATCCAGTTAGTCAAATTTCAGCTCCAAGTGAATTAAAAATAATATTTACTCTATAAGCACAAGAAGGGGCATGTAGAGAGAGAATTCTTACCAAGTACCAGGGAACTTCTTTACTCATTGAAAGCATCAAAGCATAATCCTGTATCCATGAGCCAGCACCATTGTGTTTCAAAAAAATGTTGTTCTGCCTGAAGAAGATAAACAATATAGTTAATTACCAATCACACGAAAACACAACCAACGAAAGCATCCAAATATGTTCTTTAGAGTTATGATTTGTGTACTGTTTCCTCCACAACTACACCTCGTAAAACAGTGAACTCACAGTTGATGGGGGTTTCAGAGCTAACTCTCCCCGAAACTGCAACCACCAATGGCAATCTACATTCAGAATCCAACAATTTTGCTGAAAAGTCAAAGTAGAAATCAACTCTACTTCAGGGAACAAATCCAAACAAACTAACGGCTAGCACCAGAAAAGTAAATAAATCTATAAATCTTCTCCCACCAAATGTTCCACATGAAAATGCATTTGATTCAAGCAAGGCACCAAAACAAAAAAAAATGAAGCAAAAACTAATCTTTCAGTTTCGAAGAAAGGCGCATACCCAATTCCTTTAACTGATTAATCCGAGTGGCAGATTTAAGAATCTCTGCATCCCTGTGTAATCACAAAACACCAAAGTTCAACATACCAACAAAAAAAAGTTACTGACAACTTAGAAATGTGCAATTTGATCATCAGTAAAGCTAATTTGATATCGAAAAACAGAGAGAATAAACTGACCTGCCACTGCTCCTGCCAAGAAGGTAAAGAGCAGCTCCACTCAGACAACAACTCAATCCACCCCAAGGTAGCATTTTTAACCACCGCAACGATCGATAAACTAATTCCAAACCCTTGCGCTATTGCCCTCCGCCTTGTTACGCAATACCGGTAGAACCAGGGCTCAAAAACCGGACCCAGAAAGAAATCATACGCGAAAGACTGATCTTTTACGGTGAATTTGATGGAAAGATATGGAATTGAAGTGGGAATTAGGGATTTTGGGAGAGAAAGAGGGTGATATTATAGGGAAATAGGAAGTCGCAAAGAAAGGGTTCTGGAAAATTTCTGTTTGTTTTCCGGAAAGTTGAAGAGGAAGGAAATTGGGAAGGGGGATTAGGGAATTTACAGTGAGCGAGCGGGGGGAGGTCATATTGTAGGGAAATAGGAACTCGCAAAGGAAGGGTTCTGGAATTTTCTGTTTGTTTCCCGGGAAAGTTGAAAATGAAAGAAATTGGGAGGGGAGATCGGAGCTTAGGGTTTCAGGAAGCAAACGGAAGACGAAGTGCATTTCCATCCCCCACCCTTTCTACGATGGTCGACACATACCCGTAGCTCCCATCTCTCTCCAATCCGTCAGTCCCTCTGTCCCCCTCCTCTCCTCCCCCCAACAACCTTCTGACCGATGCATCAACCACAGGACACCCGGCCCCATGTCCCTCCCGAAAATCCACACCCGAAATCCCGGCGAACCTCTCCCTCTCAACCCTTCTGTCGCCCTTCCCTCTCTCTCCCCGAGTCAAAAGCCCAGATCCAGCCCAAAGAGTGAAGACCCGTTCTTAAGCCCAGTGGCTATCTTGTAAATGAAGCGAAGTTTGGGCTGAAATCAGCGCGGTGGTAAACTCAGGCAAAATTTCGGAGTGCGATTCGCCCCCCTACTTTTTTTTGTTTTTTTGGGATAAAACCTTTTGCCAAGAAATGAGACAATTTTATTTCAAACACACACTAGATAACAAAGAAAGGCCCACATACAAAAAAGTACCAGACACACAAATTGACTCCCAACAAAGTTCAACAAAAGAGCCCAACACTAGAGACAAAACAAAAGACGTTTCTTGACCCTAGCATCCATCGCCTTCAAAGTTTTCCCGATCAACCCAGAACCAATCTTCCTGCCAATGCCAAATCCAATCGAGCAACTCCACGGAACCCAACCACGAAAGCTGTCTTGATTGCCCCAATCTCAGCTAGAAGTGGAAGAAGTCTATGGGAACACCCCAAACGACAGTGCCATAGAAGGCAGACAGAGAGAGGGAGGTGGTGTTGTAAACACCCGAGCCGATTAGGCCACCAAAGCTCTACACACCCTCTCAAAAGATTGCAAAAATTTGCGTTGAAATTTGACTACAAATCGAATTGAAAGTATTTGGGGAAGATAGGCTTTGGGTAGAAACATTTTGGTTGAATCAGGAAGAACTGGGGAGAAAACTAACGTAAAAACTAAGAAATAGACAGCGAAATGAAAAGCTCTCTTCCGACCCCCACCACAGCGAGGGTCGTCGGCAACGATGTTATACGGTGGAGAAATTACTCACACAGATGGTGGAAAAGACTCTCAAGAAGAGAGAAGGAACTCTCACATGGAGAGAATTTGAATTTTCCCCAAGATCCTTTGTTCTCCCCCCTACTTTAGACTAAAGCAATTAGTATTGAAGATCTTTTGATCATTCTTACTATTCAGTTTAAAAGATTTTAACATTTTAAAGTAATTTGTATACTAATTAGAATTTAGAATAGATTTAAATTAAGATATAAATATTTTACAAACAACAAAGTATAGTTAATAATTGACCATTGTTTGTCAAGCAATTAAATTAATAGCACACAACCGCACAAGTATTTTTTTTTTTTTTAAGCACAACAATACCAAACTAGTCCTAACTTGACTTGTAGGTGTAAGAACTTTTCAAAATAATGGTCGAAATTCGTCGCATTGTGATGCGACGGTATGGGATTGCTTATCGTCCTGCAATCATTGTTATGGTAGCGTTATCCACAGAGAAAATGTTGTTGTAATGTGGGTGAGGATCATAGACTGATGGGTTTTCGAAATTTGTAAATATAGGCTGCTTAGGTGGTGGAAGATCCTTCTCATTACTTAGCGCGAAAACTACATCCAGCATGGTAGGCCTATCTGCAGCCTTGTCCTGCACACAAAGAAGCCCGATATGCATGCATGTCGTTGCTTCTGATGAGGAATAAGAATCGGCCAACACTTCATCTACAAATTCCAATCCCCTGCCTTCATTCCATAAGTGCCATGCCTGACAAAATTCATATATATTGGCCACAATTTCTAAACTGATCTGCTCATAACTTCAAGTTTATCAGATTTAGAGTGTGAGCTTACATAAGATAGGAAGCCTAGCTGTTCTTCGTTGTGATAGAAGCTGGTACTCTTCCTACCCCCAAGAATCTCCAATAGCAAGACGCCGAAGCTATAGACATCAGATTTTTCAGAAAACATTCCGCCCATGGCATACTCCGGAGACATATAACCACTGACAAGCAATTCATTAATTAGTATTTAGCTATAATATTTCTTCTTTGTGTACTGTCTTAAGAAAAATGTTCTTCCATTAAGAGCCAAAGAAATGATGCTTACAGTGTTCCCACAACCTTGTGAGTATTTGCTGGACTCTGTGTTGCTTCAATGATTCGTGACAATCCAAAATCTGAAATTTTTGGGTTCATTTTCTCATCCAAGAGAATGTTACTGACTTTCAAATCTCTATGTATTATTTTCAAACAGGAATCACGATGGAGATAAAGAAGCCCTCTAGCGACACCCAGAATAATATTGAAGCGTCTACCCCAATCAAGCACTGCTCTCTGTGTTGGATCTAATCACAATACCCATTAAAAATGTACAATTTAAAACAAATAGAACAGAGATTACCAATACCTTAGTTAAAGAACGCGACAGCTAACGAAAAGAAATTGTAGCAAGACATAAAGAGTGCCAGTGAAAGAAACTAACTGAATAGAAGAGTATCCAAGCTTCTGTTTGGCATGAACTCATAAATCAGTAACTTCTCGTCGTCTTTATCGCAGCAACCCAAGATCCTAACAAGATTTTTATGTTGGAGTTTGGAGATCAACAGCACTTCATTCTTGAACTCTTCCATGCCCTGCCTTGAGCTACTAGATAGTCTTTTTACCGCTATTTCCTTCCCTTCTTGCAGCTTACCCTACACGAGGCCGGCGAAAAATTAATCATTAGATTCATATCTGTATCTTGCAGTTGTATACTTGTAGGCTTGTAGCTGTTGTGATAATATAGTATAGATAGAGAAAAAAATGAATGCGCAATCACCTTGTAAACAGGGCCAAATCCTCCTTCCCCGAGTTTGTTTGTGATACTGAAATTGTTCGTTGCGATTAATATGCTATCGAAATTATAGATGAACAGCTCTGATGGATCATGATTTCCAATATATTCTTGAAGAGTGTCTCTTCCGTTCTCAATTGTATCAGTTAATCTGGCGTTTCCTGATATGGAACACAAGAATCAAAAACCAAGTCAGATCAGCGGACTAACAAATAATTCAGATCAAACCAAGCATTTTTTGCTAGTTTTTTCATATCATTCACATCCATCTCATTCTCTTACCCTTTTTATTATTAGCTTGCAACCTGTGGAAACCAAACCATACAGCACCCAAGATACTAATCAAACAAATTGCTGCAAGGCTGGCAATTAACTTTATTGGCTTTCCTTCACCTGAAAAAATTGTTTTTGTAACAGAGAAGTTGTGTAAAGCATATAGCTAGCTAATTGGAGCTGTACAAACGATGTTATTATTTACCTAGTTCTGAGCGGTCCAGGCGAATAAAAATATCTTCTCCGCCATAGGCAAATTCCTGTATATCAAGAAGGTCCTTAGACCAGACCAAACAGCCTATGTTATCAACATGTGCATAAGCCAGGCAAGAACAATTTTTTAGGCACTGTGTCCTGCATTTTGGTGCATCTGAAGACTTGATATATTCATGAAAATCTGGTACTTTTAACTGCGTCATCTTCAAAAACCCGTCTTCATTTCTTCTCGAAGCGGCTGACTGACTTGTATTAGTCTCACAAAACAATTTGGTTTGCCTCACACACCCTCCTGTCCTGTTTCCTTTGCTCCATTCCTCGTGTGACTTTGGTACAAACCCTTTCAAACACTTGCATATTGGAGTTGTTGGAGATTCAGAACGTTTGCAAACCCCAAAAGGTCCGCATGCTGCATACTTATCACATGAATTATTTTGTGATACAAAGTCAAGAATCCAGTTCTCTCCACGTTCCGAACACTTATGCAGCTTAAGTGTACCGTCTGAAGAGATGTCTACGTATTCCAAAGTGTCCCCGAAATTATAAGAATAATACTTTGTTCCTTCCTTTTCATTATCATCTAATCTGGATCCACTTGTATATCCATCATCTGAACCTGGTCGCCCGATGAACGTTGATTTATCCCATGGCCCGGTTCTCCAGTAGGGAGTTGATCCATTAATCCAAACTACAATCTGTGATGGCACCTGTGGTGTCAATCCAACCATGAACATCCCCGTCGATGGATCACTCTCACTTTTCCAGGAAGTCAGGAAATTCGTCTCTCCAGATTTGCTATCGAACCCCAGCAGCATATTTGGTAGAAGTGTGTCACTAGGATAATCAAAACTCTGCCACAACGGTTTAGCTCCGACATCATCATCTTTTACGACAAAGTTTCCGGTGTCTAAAAGAGATGCAGCTGAACCATTAGATAGCACCGAAATATTCGTTGACCAAAGAGGATTCTGTTTTCCATCTACAAGCTCCAGATTCCCCTTGCTGCTTATTCTCAAACTAGCCAAGGTGTCTGAAGCTGCAATCGGCTTTTCTCTGTTGGCCACCCATACAGCTTTTCGAGGAAAAATACTCTTGTGCCATATCCCCACATACTTATTATCACCGGAATTATTATTAGGACTGAAGAATCCCAATTCGAAAACCTGGCCGGGGGAGACAAGAGTTTGTCCCTCTGATAATGGTTGTGCAGGACTTATCTTGTAAACTTCGGCACAATGGTGCCGTGACAGAAGAAGCAAGCTGAAGAAGAATAGGAAGAACATGGAGGAATTCATAGCACTAACACTACTTTCGGTTCTAATTTGCATCTGAATGATTAAAAATTCCCTGAAAGGCAATACGATCAAACATTGAAACATTGAAATACTGTTTTGGGCTAAAATTCAGATGATGTTGAAAAGTCAGGTGGGTAATGAATGCCCACATAGAAACTGGTTAGATTTTCAATGCCCATAAAATCAATCTTGACTTGGGGGATGAAGAAATATTATATTGTCAAAGATGTGTGCTTGGAGTTGCTCTATAAATAGAGCACTCCGTATGTTTTCAATACAGAGCACAGAAAAAAAGAGATGAGGGAAGAGAAAGAGAGGAAGAGGAGAGGAGAGGAGAGAATAAATAGAGTTATCTTTGTACTCTTATTATTCAAATTATAATGAAAGCACTACTACTGTCCGAGGACGTACTCCAGTCACACTGACTGTAGAGGAACCTCGTAAATTTTGTTTCTTGTTTTATTTATTCCACTGTACACACATCGTCGATTTTACAACACGTTATCAGCACGAGAAACTCTTATGTCAGTGGAAAGCACAACACCATAAATCCGGTGAAGCACTATCCACCTCTCATCTCAGAATAAAAGGTATGTCCATTTTTCGTCTCTCCCACTGCGCCAGAAGCGCCCCACCGAATTCCGGTGAGAATTGAAATTTACGACCTGAAGTCGTCACAAGATGAGAAAACTCGTACTTGACAACTGGTTTCCAGAGATCCAGAAGAATCTCATCAGACTTGGAAACCCAGATCACGTTGTTTTCGACGGATCTTGAGAACTCCCATGAATACTTGGTTGTTTGAGATGGTGATGGCAAGAATGAATCCACACAGGCCTCCCTCTCTTGTGCCTTCGTCAACCCCACTGTCATCTATGTCTCTGTAAGGAGGTTCTTGCTTCACGATGCCATGTTCCCTGGGTCATGCAAGAACAACGCCAGTCTCTGAATTGAATTTGGGCAACCTCCATAACTATCCAGCTGGCCTTGTGTTTCGAGACTGGCAGAGACAGAGAAGAAGAAAAATAATAGAAAAGGGGGATTGATGGAATGGCAAGGCACATGTGAAGAAGAAAAAAAAAGGGATGTTGACTGCAACATAAGAAAAAAAAAAATATATATATATAAAAGGATTTGAATGTTGCATGACACCATTTGGTCAAAATAATATAAATAGGTTTATGTTGGTGCATGGCACCATGTTACAGAAATAAGAAAAGTAACAATAATAAGGTTTGAATAAGTGCTGACAAAAGAAAGAAAAATAATAAATAAAAGGAGGTATGATACTTCTTGTTATTTATGTGAATTGATGTTGGTTTAAAACCCTTTCACAAGTTCTATTTACTTTAAAGCAATTTATTTATCATGGACTGTTTTACCGCCTACTGCTTTAAGTTTTGATTTATGTGAATGATGCTGAATTAAAGCCCTTGTCACAAGCTTTATTTACTTAAATGCAATTTATTCATTATGGCTGGAATTACCGCCTATTGCTTTAATTTATTTATTGTACTTCTTTTTGTTACGATGAGTACATACTGGACCCGAAGTTCCTTGATCAGATCAGAACCTGCAGTTTCTTGATCCTCATCAAATAAAAATGATTGGACCTGAAGTTCCATCAAACAAAAAGATCGAGCATGAAGTCCTTTGATCCTCAAGATCAGGACATGAAGTTCCTTGATAAGTACCTTAAGTTTGAAGTGTCGTAGTGCCTCAACTTAATTGCAATAAAAGCCATAAGAGTCTCAGTCTACAGACTATTAAATAAGGACCAGAAGTTCCTTATGTCCATACTCAAAAATGGTTTAGCAGAAGCATTTATTAAGCGGATGAAATTGATTACCCGCGTTCTGTTGATGAAAATGAAATTGCCAATTTTCTACATAAGGACATGTCATTTTACATGATGCATTATTGATTTGGTTGAGACCTGTTGAAAACCATCAATACTTCTCAGTACAACTCGTGTTTGGGAACCAGCCAAACATTATACATTTACGAGTTTTTGGTTGTGTTATCTATGTGCCTATTGCACTGTCACAACATACTGAAATGAAGCATCATTGCGGATTAGGCATTGATGTTGAACATCATCTATCATTCAATATTTAAAACCCTTGACTGGGGATATATTTACCGCGTAGTTTGCAGACTGTCATTTTGATAAGATAATTTTCCCGCCGTTAGGGGGAGAAAATAACTTCGTTCCAGAAGAATGATAAGAAAAAAAAAAAAAAAAAAAAAAAACCGTTCCAGAAGAACGAAAAGAATTTGTCTTATTTTGATTCATGAAGCAATCAATATACAAACGAAGTGAGAATAATTAAATGATGCAACGATATGCAAATCAAATGCCAGATGCATTTAATGATGCAACTAAAGTGATGAAATCGCATATACTTGCTGCAAATGTGCCTACAAGAATTAATGTCCCTGTTGGACAAAATAATATGGCAGCAAATGATTTATCTGTTGCACGCCTGAAGCGTGGCAGACCCTCAAATTCAAAAGGTTTAGTCCTTCAAAAGAAGAAGAATATGGCACTACTAAAACTATTGCATTCCCGAAGCATAACTGTCGCATGTCAGACGCATGACAGTTGCCGTAAGGATACTTGTCCTGAAAAGGTCAATCCGCGGACATGGGAATATTGATGTCTCATGCATGAAGCATGATAGACGTATAAGTTCCAATGACTCAACTCCCGAAGTGGAGATTAAAATCCAAGCTCTATAACGCTCAAAAGGAGGTTATGATCCGCATTCTCTAAATTATAACTATCCTGGAAGAGATAGTGTAATGCCCTTGAAGAGGCAATGAATATCCCAAAAGAAATGAAAAGCTTTTATGCATGCGCATGCACATGAGAATATGGGATCAAAGATTGATGATAACCAATGATAATTTTGGTTTTTACAAGTAGCTACTAAATTCATCAATGAGCTGTGGTGATATTGAGTCCCGTTCTTTTTCTATCAACAAAATTATGGGCCAAAATGGATAAAGGCAAATCCATTACAATTTTGTAAGAACGTGGAAAAATAGACCTATATACTTGGATACAATACAAATAGCCAAAAGATGTTGAACCTAGAAGGTTACATATGGGCATTTGTAATACCATGAAATACATCCACATGATATGACACAAGGTTAGAAACGAGTTCATATAAATGGAGAATTATATACGAAGGGTTATGAGTCACCCACATCATATCTCCATAAGTAAATCCCTCAAATATACATGGAAGCGAATTGCTCTGTATAAATTCTAAAGGAAAATGTGTCATGAAATGTAGAAAATCCCTGAAGGATTCAAATTGCTTGAAGAAAGCCCCCGAAGGGTAAAGCATAAAATATGTACTCAATACCAATGGATGATATATACTGCCTTAGTGAGTACTTTCATTATGGTATTGTTGCAACATACTAAAATCTCTTGCAAGAGTTGATGATATTAAATTGGGACTCCTGAAGAGTCAAGAAAGATTATAAAGTGTTGAGAGAAATATTGTCTCGAACTGCAGAATCGAACAATATGCCAACACGAATCTTATCCATGATATTTATGATATTAAAGAATCATATGGATTGAAGATCATGAGTTAAATACTCAAATGATTTAGACACTAAGAATGATCATTTATCTTCGCGAGGGGTAAAGATAAATTGATATTTGGTCCAGAAGTACCACATCTTAGTAAAATATATGCTTTATTGTATTTAACACAATACACTGAATGAAATAAAGCTTATCTCCGAGAAATTACATACACATGAGTTAAAACAAACAAATAAGAGGGAACCTTCACAAAGGTTGCTCATGTGAAGGCTTAGTACTCGGAAGTACCCCAGAAGGGGAAGACACCAGAAGTTGATTATTTGTAGTCTCAATACTTGGTGGAACTCCAGACAGCTAAGACAATGGATGTCTTTGGAATAAAGACTCGAACCCCCGATTGTCATTTTGAGTCCGACATTCGGATTCTAGTAGCTGGTCGAGCGTTCTTTTCATGCTCGTAGAGTAATTATTTGCAAGCATATGTAACACTCTATTCTCATGCTTGAGCCCTCTAATCTCTTGTTTAAGACTTGCAACCTCAGCCATTAATGATTCAACTTGGTGAGTTCGAGCAAGTAGGCGCTGGTCCATATTGGATACAGAGCCTGCACATTGAACACTGAGAGCCAATGAGTCTTGAACGGCTGCCTCATCAGACCGGTTTGAAAGGATTCTGTTGTCCTTTGGAGTGAGAAGATCCCTGGCTACCACTGTAGCGGTTATGTTATTCTTCATCACAGAGTCCCCAACCGTAAGAGGACCATTAGAAGATGAGAAGGACGGGCGCCATATGTTATCCTGACGCTGCTCGTCTGTATCAATCTTTAGACTTAAATCTAAGCAAATATTAGATGGGCAAGCCATTTTCAGAAATGATGAAGGAAGTCAGATAAAATCTCAGAAGTGCAAGAAAGGGAAATTTCTGCAGGCAACAATTTTCTGAATGTTTTTGAACAAAATTGATATCTCTATAAAAGGGGGGGCAACAGGAACACTTATTCAAAAATCGAAGAGACACCGATTTTCGAATTTCAAAAGCCGGATTTCCCTGCATGACGTCTGTCAACATTTCTCAGACGCAATCTCAGCTCTTGGATATCACGTGCAACTTTGTCAAAGATCTCTGATAAAGTTGAAAACGCATGAATCTTACTGTTCTAATTACACCACAGTTGCTGACAAGAGTAAAGGCACAACACTACTACCTGTTATTGGGAAATCCATATATATGTCAACCTCTGTCCTCCATGGCAAGGCAGAACTGAAACATATCTAACTCTTCCTCATCTCCGAGAATGCATCTTTCACAAAGTATCTCGAAATACTCAGTTTTCTTCCTCTCCGAGAATACCTCTACAAACAAATCACACCAGAGTAAGAGTATCTCATATCATCAGGGACGAGAGTAAGAGTATCTCATATCATGCAATCTCCTTGTCCTTTCCTTTGTCCTTGTTCTTACCTGCCAAGACAAGGACAGAGAAAGCAATATGTCGGAACCTCCACTCAAACTTTCGCTGCCACCAAGAAGTGATGGTCCATTCAAATGCAAGGTTTGCATTCCACTCCTGTATCAGAGGACAAATACTACAAGAGAAGATGTCAAACCTGCATAAGGAAAATACCACTTCTGCAAGGGGAGCAAGTAAGGCAAGTGAAAATGATACATTGAAGCATATGGAGACAACCACAACAAACACATGTCAGTTCATCCCCGACAAAGCCTAAGATCACTTGTCACATGAAGCTCCTCATGGTCCAATTTCATTCAAGATCAAGCCTAGACGGTCTTTGAAGAAATCACAAGTCCGATTCAAGATCAAGTGTCCACCACCCTTGAATCAAATTCAGCTCCAGATAAAATAGGTAAATTTAGACATTTGGAGGAAGTCTAGCAGAAGACCCTCCAACCCAGTTCAAGAACAAGTCTGTGGAAAGTTAACAACAAGTGAAACACCTCATTGGGCAACTATCGCCGCTAAAAGACTAAAGCAGCAGGATCAATGATCAGCCTAAATAATTTGAAATAAGGGGAAGATACTCATCAAGGGGGAACATCTAAAAATAGATCAAGATCTTAATGAGGCAACTCATGTTGATATGTGGGCATCCAAGGGGAAGTGTTGAAAAGTCAGGTGGGTAATGAATGCCCACATAGAAACTGGGTAGATTTTCAATGCCCATAAAATCAATCTTGACTTGGGGGATGAAGAAATATTATATTGTCAAAGATGTGTGCTTGGAGTTGCTCTATAAATAGAGCACTCCGTATGTTTTCAATACAGAGCACAGAAAAAAAGAGATGAGGGAAGAGAAAGAGAGGAAGAGGAGAGGAGAGAATAAATAGAGTTATCTTTGTACTCTTATTATTCAAATTATAATCAAAGCACTACTGCTGCCCGAGGACGTACTCCAGTCACACTGACTGTAGAGGAACCTCGTAAATTTTGTGTCTTATTTTATTTATTCCACTGTACACACATCGTCGATTTTACAACAGATGAAATAAATTTCTCAATAGTATGTGGATGGTAAACTTCAACTAATGCAGTCAAAGTCATGCAGAAGACTTTGATATAGATTTTGGTTCCTTCGGGACACACCTAACGTTCATTATGAGAATGCTACCACTAGTTTCTCACTCACGTGGCGAACTGAGAGCAGTTGGATCTCCTGCAGACCGAAAATATCATATATATATGTATGTATGTATGTATGTATAGGGTAAATATGATTGTTGGGGTGCCTAATCCATGAACGGTGAACGGGACAAGATACAGTAAGTAGATCATTACCGGTGCTACAATGTGTTTGTACTGCTGTTTAAATGTTGGTTTCTAAGAATTAAAGTGCTTTTGTTCATGATTTTTTTTGGTAGTTTCAAATTTTACATCTTGACAATTTTATCTTATTAGCCGAGATAAGCATCCGCCTTGATCAAAATAGTTACAGAAACAAGTCAAAGGCAATCTGCATTGCGGGCAGTGTCATCTCTTTGTTTGTCGATTCATATCATGCTTGCCATTGCCATGCAAGTGTGATTTCCACATGCATGATCCATTCGTATTTATAGAGGAAAATGTAAGAAACTTAATGTGAGTTTCATCAAACATTTGACAGTGTAATATTATAAGTTAAGTGAGTTATATATATTGAATTTAGCCTAACTAATGCACTAATGCAGTTTCCGGAATTAAGACTTGGACAGGTTAGTGTCGTCAACCTTTAATGTAATTCTCTGCCGCTCAAGCGGAGGTGTAACTGAGTTCTGTCGCTCAAGCTGTGGTATAACTGTATTCTGCCGCTCAAGCGGTAGATTCTCCATACACAAATTAGGGTTTGATGGTTACGATCTCTAGAAGGACTAACAGAAAATATATAAGGTTCAGAAGAAGAATTCCTTAAAATGTTTCGATCATCTTTCAACTCAGTCTACCACTGTGGTAATTAAATAGCAGATTTGCGGTCTACAAGATGCAGAAATTTTACATATGCAGTAACCTTACTTGTCCTTACACGTTCAATCACCAAAATCCTTTGCATTGTAATGCAACAACGTTCTATTGCTTACCGACCTTCGATCACGGTTATGGTAGCTTCATTTGCAGAGAAAATATTGTCATATTGGGGTTGAGGATCATAGACTGAGTTTCGGAAATTAGAAAATATAGGCTGCTTAGGTAGTGGAAGATCCGTCTCACTACTTAGTGTGAAAACTACGTCCGGCATGGTTGGCCTATCTTCAGACTTGTCCTGTACGCAAAGAAGTCCGATATGCATGCATCTCCTTACTTCTGATGACGAAAATGAATCCGCCAATACTTCATCCAGCAAGTCCAGTCCCCTGCCTTCATTCCATAAGTGCCAAACCTGACAAAATTCATATTATGAATGTTGCCTACAATTGTTAGAATCTGCCATGTTTGGCATCTTAAAAAACACAAATCCACATGAAAATTTTGAGTGATTAGCTTACATAAGCTAAAAATCCGTGCTGTTCTTCATTGTAATAGAAGCTAGTATTCTTTTTGCCGGCGATAATCTCCAATAGCAAGACACCAAAGCTATAGACATCAGATTTTTCAGAAAATATCCCACCCATGGCGTACTCGGGAGACATATAGCCACTGCACAAGCAATTCATTTGTATTAATAACTGAAAAAAATGTCTTCTCTGTTTCTGGTCTTAATAAAAGGCCAATAATAGGAAAATAATGCGCTTACAGTGTTCCCACAACCTTGTGAGTGTTTGCTAGACTCTGTGTCGCTTCAACGATTCGTGCCAATCCAAAATCTGAAATTTTTGGGTTCATATTCTCATCCAAGAGAATGTTACTAACCTTCAAATCTCTATGGATTACCTTCAAACGGGAATCGTGGTGGAGATAAAGAAGCCCCCTAGCAACTCCCTGAATAATATTGAAGCGTCTAGCCCAATCAAGCTCTGCTCTGCGCTTTGGATCTAATCAATATATCCATAAAAAGTGCAACCAATAATAGCAACAAAATCATAAGTAGTGGGGGATTACAAAGAGCTAAAGAATTGCCAATTATGGTAACAAAAGAACAAAATGTAACAAAGAGAAATTTCATTCAAACATAAAAAGTGGCAGTGAAACTAACCGAATAGAAGAGTATCCAAGCTTCTGTTAGGCATGAACTCATAAATCAGTAACTTTTCATCGTCTTTGACGCAGCAGCCCATGATCCTAACAAGATTTTTGTGTTGGAGTTTGGAGATCAACAGCATCTCATTCTTGAACTCCTCTATGCCTTGCCCCGAGCTACTAGATAGCCGTTTTACTGCTATTTCCTTTCCTTCTTGTAGCTTACCCTACATATTAAACATTCGATTTATGTCTGTGTCTTGTAGTTTTAGGCTTCTAGCCGGTGTTGAAAACACTATGTTTTCCTTTTGGAATTGAAATAAATAAATAAATAGTCACCTTGTAAACAGGGCCGAAACCTCCTTCCCCGAGTTTGTTCATGGTGCTGAAATTGTTTGTGGCATTTAATATGCTGTCAAAATCATAGATGAATAGCTCCGATGGATCATGTTTTCGTATGTATTCTTGAAGATTGTCCCTTGAATCATCACTTGTATGATTCAACTGCATTAACTTCGTTTTTTCTTTCGTGTTCCCTGTTTCGAAAATATAACAATCACAACAAGGTTATCAAGTAATGGATATCAATCAGGAAATATGTTCTTGGGAAGTTATGTATGGAAGTTATATACTAATTTGAATAATGCATCAGCTGCTATAACTCTATGTTATTCTCTTACCTGTTTTTTTACGGCGCAGTCTCTGAACACCGAACGCTATGGCACTCAAGATACTGATAAAACCAACGGCAGTGAGGCTGGCAATTAGCTTTACTGGCTTTCCTTCGTCTGAAAAACAAATGAATTTATAAATTGCAATGAATAAAGTATGAGACAGAAAATAAAAGATACTTCTAATTATAATTCTGCAGGAAATAATTCTCATTTGTTTACCTAATTCTCCATTTGCTAGGCGAATATAAAGATCGTTCCCGCCAGAGGGAAACTCTTGTATATCAATAAGGTCACTGGACCAGAACAAACAACCTATATTATTAACTTGCGCATAAGCCTGACAAGAACAATTATTTAGGCATCGTATCTTGCACTCGTGAGCCTCCAGATTTTCGATAAGCTCATGAAAATCTGGTAGCTTTAATCCCACCATCTTCCGAAACCCATCTTGTTTTCCTCCTGAAGCCAATGACCTGCTTGTGTTACTCTGATCACAAAACAATTCGGTGTGCCTCACACACCCTCCAGTCCTGTTTCCGTTGCTCCATTCCTCATTTGATTTTGGTACAAACCCTTTCAAACACTCGCACTTTGGATTTGGAGATTCAGAACCTTTGCAGACACCATAAACTCCACATGTTCCATAAATGTCACATGGATTCACCGGTGCCTCCCAGTTAAGCCACCAGTCGCTGCCATTGTCCGAAAGCTTAAGACTCAGTACTCCGTCCGAAGAGACGCCAAGATATGAAAGCGTTTTGTCATAAAACCTGTAAGAAAAAGATTTTGTTCCCTGGTTCACATCATCATTTAGAGTGAATCCACTTAGATATTGATTATTCATATCCGGTACCCCGATGAAACTTGATTTATCCCATGCCCCACTTCTCCAGTAGGGTTTCGATTCATTAATCCAAATGAACACTTGTGATGGAACGTCCCGTGAAAGTCCAGCCAAGAACAAGCCAGCGGATGGATCACTCTCACTTTTCCAGGCTTTCAGTAAACTTCGCTTTCCGGATTTACTATCGAATCCCAGCAGCACCATATTTGGTAGAAGTGTGTCACTAGGATAATCAAAACTCTGCCACAATGGATCAGCTCCGACATCGTCATCTTTTACGACAAAATTTCCGCTGTCCAAAAGCTCTGCAGCTGAACCATTAGATGGCACCGAAATATTCGTTGACCAAAGAGAATTCTGCTTCCCATCTACAAGCTCCAGATTCCCATTGCTGCTAATTGTCAAATTAGCCAAGGTATCTGAAGCTGCGAGAGGATTTTCTCTGTTGGCAACCCATACAACTTTCCTCGGAGATATGTTCGTGTGCCATATCCCCACGTACTTGTTAACCGAACCATTAGGAGTGAAGAACCCCAATTCGAAAATGCGGCTGGGGGAGACAAGGGTTTGTGTCTGTGAAAATGGTTGTGACGGAGTTATTTCATAAACTTCAGCACAATGATGCTGTGACAGAAGCAAGCTGAACAAAATTAGGACGAACATGGTGGAATCGAAAATAGTACCAACGGTTTCGCTTCCAAACCCCATTTGAATTCTAATGCGTTTTCTAGAAAAAGAAGGGTGAAGAGTATCTGTAAATTTCATTGAGAGAAAATGACTTTTCAATTTTGTTGTAAGGAAAAGTCTAGCATTGCTCTCAAAGTCAAAGGCAGAAAATTTTGTTGTAGATGTTTGACATTTGACTGAAAACGTAGTCCTCCATCTTTTGCATATCTTCTTTTTTATATATACAAAGCCGGAGGCCCATGTTGGGGTCACCCTCTTCGACAAAATGTTTTGGACACAAATGCCCCTCAGCCAAAAACATTTCAAAGCAATAAAAAAGAATGCAGAAAATAAAACAAGGGTAATTTGGTAAATTTATTTTTTAATAATATCTTGCCTTTTCAATCAGTCTACAGTCTTCCACCGCTTCATTCTAGCTCGGTCTTTTCTGCTTCTGTCATTCTCTCTCTAAAAGATTCTGCCTTCTCTCTCTAAAAGTCCTCTCTCTAAAAGTCCTCTCTCTCCTCCTTAGCCATACCCAAGCTTTTCTCTGTCAGTTTGCTTTCCTCATTTCTACTTTTCCCTTTTGCTCCCTGCATGCAGATCAGCAGCTGCACTGCTGTTCTTCCTCTCCTCCTCCTTAATTCTTCCACTCCAAAAACTTCATTTCATCTTAACTTTTTCATACGGCAACGAAATCGCACAAATTCGGAGCCTACGGATTCATATCAGAACCTTCTTCCATCTGATATGACACCCACACCTCAAAATCAACTGTGGTCAAAGATTGGAGCCTAGAACAATGACGGTTTTTGGCGGAGTTTTGCTGATTCCGCCCAATCCCACCGGAATTTGGTCTTGGCCCAAGAGAGAAAGTTGATCCTCTCCTGACGATCTTTCTACCTATACTTTGAGTTCATTGAGTGAAATGAAAGTTAATTTTTTTTTTATTTTTTGGTTTGTGAGTTTTTATTTTTTTTATTTTTTGTGCAGGTAAAAGATGAACCCATAAGAGATATGTTTACTAAAGGACTTGATAGGAGCACCTTTCATTGGGTTAGAGAGGTTTTTGTGACATCCCACATTACCTAGGGGAGTGATCCTTATATGTATATTCTCATCCCTATCTAGCACGAGGCCTTTTGGGAGCTCACTGGCTTCGGGTTCCGTAGAAACTCCGAAGTTAAGCGAGTGGCGCGCGAGAGCATTCCCAAGATGGGTGATCCGTCGGGAAGTTCTCGTGTGAGTTTCCAAAAACAAAACAATGAGGGCGTAATCGGGGCCCAAAGCGGACAATATCGTGTTACGGTGGTGGAGCGGGTCTGGAAAGTGGTCCGCCCCGGGCTGGGATGTGACAATTTGGTATCAGAGCCTAACCCTGGTCGCGTGTGTGTCGACGAAGACGTCGGGGGTGGATTGTAACATCCCACATCGCCCCCCAAGGGAGTGATCCTTAAATGTATATTCCCATCCTTACCTAGCACGAGGCTTTTTGGGAGCTCACTGACTTCGGGTTTCATGGGAACTCCGAAGTTAAGCGAGTAGCGCGCGAGAGCACTCCCAGGATGGGTGATCCACTGGGAAGTTGCTCGTGAGTTCCCAGAAATAAAACTGTGAGGGAATGGTAAGCCCAAAACGGACAATATCATGCTACGGTAGAGTCAGGCCCGGGAAGTGGTCCCACCCGGACCGAGATGTGACAGTTTTTTTCTCTCTCTCTCACTCTCTCTCTCTCTCTCTCCTTCTCCAACTGTAAAAGGTTGTATGAAGATCGTCTTTTTTTGACATTTTCTTTGCTTTAAAGTGATACAGGCAGAAGGAATCACCACCCTATCAGTAAAAAAAAAAAAATGCAGAGCTTCAAAGCAGCGTCAACAAACCCAGAATTCTACTCCCACTCTCACTTCTATTTCAGGTCTCTCTCTCTCTCCCTTCTTCTTACTGTTTTTGTTTACGTTTTTTTCTTCCACTGGTTTTGTTTTAATGGCGTATGAGAAATGGGTTGTGCCGAAAAAAACATAAAGTCTTGAAATTTATGGGAGTATACAGATTTTTAGCAGTAAAAGATAAACCCAATTGCTCTGTTTTTTCTGCGATGTGAAAAAACAGGAGAGACGACAGTGATTGGAACCAAACGCGTTTTACGAATCTTGGAGAGCTTGAACAGTCTATTACCGCCTTCCCTCACGATGATGTTGTTGTTTTAAGCCCAAGTATCCTTTCTTTCTCTCTCTCTTTCTCTCATTTCTGTCTCTTTCCCTCTCTAACATATGGGTTTTAATGTCACATCCCTGCCCGGGGCGGACCACTTCTCGGACCCGCTCCACCACCGTAGCACAATATTGTCCGCTTTGGGCCCCGACCACGCCCTCACGGTTTTGTTTCTGGGAACTCACATGAGAACTTCCCGATGGGTCACTCATCTTGGGAATGCTCTCGCGTACTACTCGCTTAACTTCGGAGTTCCTATGGAACCCAAAGCCAGTGAGCTCCCAAAAGGCCTCGTACTAGGTAGGGATGAGAATATACATATAAGGATCACACCCCTGGGCGATGTGGGATGTCACAATCCACCCCCCTTAGGGGCCCGACGTCCTCGTCGGCACATATGCGACCAGGGTTAGGCTCTGATACCAAATTGTCGCATCCCGACCCGGGGCGAATCACTTCCCAGGCCCGCTCCACCACCGTAGCACGATATTGTCCGCTTGAGGCTTACCATTCCCTCACGGTTTTGTTTTTGGGAACTCACGAGCAACTTCCCAGTGGGTCACCCATCATAGGATTGTTCTAGCCCCCTTCTCGCTTAACTTCGGAGTTCATATGGAACCTAAAGCCAGTGAGCTCCCAAAAGGCCTCGTGCTAGGTAGGGATGGGAATATACATATAAGGATCACACTCTTGGGCGATGTTGGATGTCACATTTAATTTGGTGTAGGCTCCATGTTCAGCTTAAAAGCTAACAATGTTGGCGGTGTACCTAATAGCTTGCACTACAGGACCTTGAACGTTGGCAGGTGTATGGACATAGGATCAACTATAACCGGAGGAATAAGGTGTGTGGACATGGGACATCAGCAGCCATGCATGTACTAGCAACAGAAAGGGACGATGACATCTGGAAACGGACAATTTGAGAAACAGCCAGCAGACTGACACTTATACGAATGTTGACACCGATGACAAAAACCTTGTATCACCATCTCTCTCTGTGGTCTCTGTTTCATGAGCATATGTGTTTGCCAGACTGCTACCATACTTTTTCATGGGAATCTTTCTATAGCCTTAGTGGAATTGAGAATCATTTGGAATTTGGAATTTTGGATTACCATCCATGTTGTTTCAAGCTTCAATCAACGTGTAGACGTTTGTTTGGTCAGTTGGGCTGACGGCTCAGCCTCTTTGCATTATAGTTCGAATCTCCCTCCCGTAAATTATAGTAATTTAGAATATCGCTTTGTTAGTTAAAACGATAGTTTCCAGAATGCTTTCAATTCAACTACTAGCTTAATAACATGGCCCATATCTAAATTGATTTGCTTTAAATCTGCATATTTTACTGTAAACTTTATTAAGCTTTCTAATTTTTATTGTCAGTGGATTAATGTGAGATACGATTTTGTTATAGCTTCATGGAGTGCAGCATGGAGCACTAATGGTAGTGGATTCCATATAGCAGGCAAAGGAAAGAACTACTGGTGACCAAAAGGTTAGAATATTTGGATTATTGATAAACGTGATTTTATTAGGAAGTAATTTTCGATCTTAAATGCTAATCCGATTAAACTAACTTATCTACAGACACTACGTAGGCTGGCCCAGAACAGAGAAGTAGCAAGGAAGAGTCGCCTAAGGAAGAAGGTATACATCTTTACTTTCCATCAGGGCGTATTTGAATGTCTATTTTCTTTTTAATTTCATCGAGAGAGCTTTCCTATACCTTTTTAGGCTGTGACATCTTAGACTAATTATATAATGTCATGTGAGAGCGTTAAAACATATGGGATCACGTTATTTGTTTGGCGTAACACACTGGCATAACAGGGTGTAGGTCTGTAACCCAGCGTCTAAATCTTTTAGCTATGTTGGGACAAAATCTTTGTATCAACCCTGAAGATTCACTGCCAGGTCTATAAAAATTAGGTTTGTCTTAAATGCTTCTCAGCCTTCTCATTCTCTTTAAATAGCAAAGGCCTATTTTTTTGGCCTCCCTCCCCTTTCACTTCTCTTTTGGTTTAATTTTATGGACTTTTGGCATCTGATTTTGGTTTTTGATGTTTTCTCAGTGGTACGGTGACTGCCAGAATTACTGGGTTTTCAATTTTATTAGAATTGATTTTTAAGTCGCCGGGTTTGTATCATTTTTTGTGAGTCTTGTGATTTTCTTACTGGCTTTAGTTCCTTTTTTGGTTTTTATCTGCTGTTGTAATGTTTTTGTAATAGAGGTGAGTAATTTACATTTTTTTTAAGCTTCTCTCTAACGAAGTAATAATTTTTTATGAATGTTGTGAGACTTCACTTTTATATAATCTAATGCATAAATGTGTTTGATGTTATTTTATGAATATGTTAAATGGGTTAAGATGCATGTCGTTCTTTACAGTGTATAAAAGATAGTTAGCTGTTGTTTTTTGTGTGTTTGGGGATTTTATCAGATTTGAAAAAGACAGAGACGAAATTAATTTCAAACAAATTAAAGAATGCAAAATTTTGGTTATTTGGTCATTGATTTATTAATTGGTAATGAGCTATACAACTTTTTTTATTTTAATTGTGAGAACAACTTCCGAATGACTTCCTTCAAAAGCTGTTTTACTGTACTATATGAAAATTTTGACCTGTATGTCACCGAAGCCAATACCTGAAAGGGCCAAATTTCTTGGGCCAAACCTGTTTAAGTTGACTTTAATGTGCTGGAAGAAATGGAGGAATTTTACTGGCGCTTGAATTGCTAAGTTGACTTGACTCAGCAGGATCTGGGCAATCTCAGAATTGTCAAACAAAACCTTTGACTTCCTAGTCTTAAATAGTTTTTGACTTGATATTAATTTGGTTCGCAGCCTGACCCAACCTAATTACATGTGAAAGGACAGGTCATAGCTCTAACAATTAGAGAGATATAGTGACTCTTGCTGCCTTCTTAATTCTCACTCTCCTATTGTGTACAATGCAGTTGATCTTTTGTGTTATTTGATACTTTTTTTTTAGTTGTTCTTGACAGCTTGCGTGATGCTTATTGAATAAAAAAGGTTTTCGATATACTGTGCTTTCACGTTTCAGCATCTTTCTGTTTCTGTTTCAAGGATTTTTGCACTAAAGGTGAGTGATTCTAAAATTAGGGAATTGTTAACATTAGTCTCCGAAAAAACAAATTTTTTCACTGGATATAATGTGATCAGTTCCTTTGACAAATACAGGTGTTTGAAAATTTTCAGCTCTGCATGTTGTGAAAAAAAAAGAAAAATAAGAAGGTTTCGAAATACTGTGCTTTCACGTTTCTGCATCATTTCCTTTCTGTTTCAAGGATTTCGGCACTAAAGGTGAGTGATCTAAAATTAGAGAATTGTTAACATCACATTTTAAGAATATTTTTTTCGTTCTGTTTTTTAAGTTTGAATAAACTTTGGTATTCCTTTTAGCTTTTATCGTGTTTAAATTGAAGTCCTAATTTCGGTGGTTTGTTAATAATTAGTGTGTTGTGTTGTTTTACTATGTGTTTTATGTGTTTGTGAATTATGGGAGTCTTCACAAGAAATGTTATGTATAAAGATATTTTGCTTTCATCAAATATATGATAAGGTTATATTCATTTTTTTAATTTTTAATTCACTTTTCAAATCCGCGTAGATAAATACATTTAAATTGTATAAGTCGCGTGTAGAGCGTCGTAATTATAAAAAAAGCCTTCCCTGCGCAAGTAGGCTAGTATCTATATATAAAGCCAATGGAAAAGGTGAATAGTTATTTTGGTGTTACCAAACTTCAACAAAAATGTTTGGACAAAAATGCCCCCAAGATAAAAACTTCAAAGGCATTTCAAAATAATGCATCAAATAAGGTAGGGGCATTTTCGTCATTTGAATAGTATTTTTTTAATAATTAATTTTTTGTGGTTTTTTATTTGTACCTCACAATAGGTTAGCAATAATGTGATTCAATTTCTCTATTTTTAAACACGTTCAAAACATCTTAAGAGACGTATAATGCCGGTTATAAAAAAGGTTATTCACACGCGGATAATAATGTGATTAGATTAGCTGTCAAGTGATTGTTTTTTTTTTAACAAATGATATTATCGACACTAATGGGGAGGAGAGTGGGCTTAGTTAGCCTCACAATAAGTTAGCAATAATGTGATTTAATCAGTTGTTTATTAAATATTCTTTTCTCTATTTTAAACACGTACAAAACATCTTAAGAGGCGTGGTTATATTAAAAAAAAAAAAATCATTCTCATGCGCATAATAATGTGATTAAATTAGTTGTCAAATGATTTTTTTTTTTTTTTAACAAACGATAGTATCTATACTAAGAGGGAGGGAGTGAGTTTAGCCTCACAATGGGCTAGCAATAATGTGATTCAATTAGTTGTTTATTAAATATTATTTTCTCTATTTTTAAACATGTTCAAAATATCTTAAGAGGCTTGTAATGCCGATTATAAAAAAAGGTCTTTCGCATGCGGATAATAGTGTGATTAAATTACATTAAATTAGTTGTCAAATGATTTTTTTTTATCAAACGATATTAGTGGAGGTGGTGGGTTTAGCCTCACAATAGGCTAACAATAATGTGATTCAATAAGTTGTTTATTGAATTTTTTTTTTCTCTATTTTTAAACACGTTCAAAACATCTTAAGATGCGTGTAATGCTGGTTATAAAAAAAAAGGTCTTTTACATGCGGATAATAATGTGATTAAATTAGTTGTCAAATGATTTTTTTTTTTAACAAACGATATTATCTACACTAAGGGTAAAGGGTGGGCTTACCTCACAATGGGTTATCAATAATGTGATTTAATCAATTGTTTATTAAATATTATTTTCTCTATTCTTAATATAAATTCTATAGAGACTAATTTTATTATGTGAATTCAGCTGCTTTAATTGGTTTATGGGGAGTTTCTTCTAGCATGATCTAAGATTATTCATTTACTTCAAATATTTGACATTCCTTTTTTCAATTTACAAATATAAATACATTTCAAATATGTAAGTTATGCGTAGCATACCACGATTCAAAAAATGTCTCACTCACGTGCACAAAGGCTAGTAAAAATAATATGAGAATATGTGGGTGACTCCGTTTCAATGTTACAGCTACGGATTAGAGAAGTAAATAGCGTGCACTTAGCATTTGAAACATCATGTGTGTACTTACAAATGCAATAAGGCTCAAGTGTTCCTTTGATCGAAAGCCAGTGTTCCTTCTGCCGCTTACAATCTCTGGCAGCAATACCCGAAAGCTATAAACATCCCACTCTACTGAAAACAGACCTTCTATTGCATATTCAAGTGATATATAACCCCTGCAGTATGAAGCTGCAATAGGATTTTCTCTGTTGGCAACCCATACAACTTTACGCGGAGATATGTTCGTGTGCCATATCCCCACGTACTTGTTAATCGAACCATTAGGACTGAAGAACCCCAATTCAAAAATGCGGCTGGGGGAGACAAGGGTTTGTGTCTGTGAAAATGGTTGTGACGGAGTTATTTTATAAACTTCAGCACAATTATGCTGTGACGGAAGCAAGCTGAAGAAGATTAGGAAGAACATGGTGGAACCGAAAATACTACCAATGGTTTCGTTTCCAAACCCCATTTGAATTCTAATACGTTTTCTAGAAAAAGAAAGGTGAAGAGTATCTGGGAAAAAAAAAAAAAAAAAAAAAATGAAATCGTTGAGAGAAAAGGACTTTTCAATTTTGTTATAAGGAAAAGTCTACCATTGCTCTCAAATAGTGGTTGTGCAGGATTAGAGAGGTAAATAGCGTGCACTGAGCATTTGAAACATTTTGTGTGTACTTACGAATGCAATAAGTCTCAAGTGTTCCTTTGATGGGAAGCTAGTGTTCCTTCTGCCGCTTACAATCTCTAGCAGCAATACCCAAAAGCTATAAACATCCCACTTTACTGAAAACAGACCTTCTACTGCATATTCAGGTGATATATAACCCCTGCAGTATGAATATAGTGATTAGATCTATAAAGCTTTTAACATGAGATAAATACCGGAACTATTATTAGGACTGAAGAATCCCAATTCGAAAACCTGGCCGGGAGAGACAAGAGTTTGTCCCTCAGATAGTGGTTGTGCAGGACTTATCTCGTGAACTGCGGCACAATGGTGCCGTGACAGAAGAAGCAAGCTGAAGAAGAATAGGAAGATGGAGGAATTCAAAGCATTAACACTACTTTCGGTTCTAATTTGCATCAGAATGATTTAAAAGTCCCTGGAAAGAAATACGAACGAACATTGAAATACTGTTTTGGGCTAAAATTGAGTATGTGGATGATTCACATTTCAAACATAGGTGTCCCTGTTTCAAGCATATCGGTAAACTTCAACCAATGCTGTCAAAGTGATGCACAAGACTTCGATATATATTTTGGCTCCTTCTGTACATATCTAACGGTTCATTGCTACCATTAGTTTCTCGCCTCACGTGGTGAACTGAGAGCAGTTGGATCTCCTGCAGACTGAAATTATCATATGCATATGTAGTCTTTTTTTTTGGTAAATATGATTGTTGGGGTGCCTAATTCATGAACGATGAACGGGACAAGATATATTGTGTAGATTATTACCGGTGTGACGATGTGTTTGTACTGCTGCTTAAGGCCTTAAAGGTTGTTTTCTGAGAATTAAAATGCTTTTATTTGTGGGGTTTTTTTTTCATAGTTTCAAATTTTACGTCTTGAAAATTTTATTTTACCATCCGCCTTGATCAAAATTGTTACAAAAACAAGTCTAAGGCGATCTGCACCGTGGGCAGTGTCATCACTTTGTTTGTCCATCCATATCATGCTATGTGTGATTTCCATGCATGATCCATTCGTAATTTTAGTAGAAAATAATGATGTAGAACAAATGGCAGACTAGATTGAAGAGGAAAGTGACCATTGGAAGATAAAAGGACGCAGCGGAAATTTGCAGATTCGATGTCCAAGTTCCGATTTGGGCCCGTGATACCTTTTCGGAAAGGAAACGACGCTACAAGTCCAACTCACTTCTTTGCTGTGAAGTACAGTGGCTTTTGGTGATCCGGGATTGTTTCAACCTCCAAAACGGCATTTAAAGTTTCATATTAAAAAGCAGACCTTGTTTCTCCATCCTATTAGTGTTTAGTTAATGTTATTTTAATTTCTAGGAGTCCCTTGAGTTGCTCCAAATGTTTGTAAACTTTATTTGTGTCATCTAGATGTAATCATTTGGGCATTTGAGAATTAATCAAACACAACCTTCCGGGATTTCTCTCAACTTTTTGGTGAATTCAGACTTTGTTGTCCAAAGGATTACATTGGTAACCCATTCATCACGTTGTGCTGCGTCAAATAAGATTAAGAAGAAAGAATTCATTAAACAAAATGTTTCGATTATCTGTCACTCAGTCTACCATTGAATTGTGAAATTGTTTGAGGATAATAAACCGTTGCCGTGTACTAAATAGCAGATTTTACACGTGCAATAACCCTACTTATACTTACACGTGCAATCACTAAAATCCATTGCATTGTGATGTAACAACGTTCCATTGCTTACCGACCTTCGATCACGGTTATGGTATCTTCATTTGCAGATGAAATATTGTAATATTTGGGTTGAGGATTAGAGACTCGGAAATAAGAAAATATAGGCTGCTTAGGTAGTGGAAGATCCGTCTCACTACTTAGTGTGAAAACTACGTCCGGCATGGTAGGCCTATCTTCAGACTTGTCCTGCACGCAAAGGAGTCCGATGTGCATGCATCTCATTACTTCCGAGGACGAATATGAATTCACTAATACTTCATCTAGCAAGTCCAGTTCCCTGCCTTCATTCCATAAGTGCCAAACCTGACAAAAGTCATATTGTAAATGTTGCCTACAATTGTTAGAATCTGCTATATTTAGCATCTTAAAAACACAAATCCAAATGAAGATTTTGAGTGATTAGCTTACATGAGCTAAGAATCCGTGCTGTTCCTCGTTGCAATAGAAGCTAGTATTCTTTTTGTTGGCGATAATCTCCAATAGCAAGACGCCAAAGCTATAGACATCAGATTTTTCAGAAAATATCCCACCCATGGCATACTCTGGAGACATATAACCACTGTAAAAGCAATTCGTTTGTATTAATAACTGGACAAAAATGTCTTCTCTGTTTCTAGTCTTAAGAAAAATGCCAATAATAGGAAAAGAATGATGCTTACCGTGTTCCCACAACCTTGTGAGTATTTGTTAGACTCTGTGTCGCTTCAACGATTCGGGCCAATCCAAAATCTGAAATTTTTGGGTTCATATTCTCATCCAGGAGAATGTTACTAACCTTCAAATCTCTATGGATTACCTTCAAACGGGAATCGTGGTGGAGATAAAGAAGTCCCCTAGCAACTCCCTGGATAATATTGAAGCGTGTAGCCCAATCAAGCTCTTCTTTGCGCTTAGGATCTAATCAATAAATCAATAAAAATGTAAGAAATAACAGTAGCAAAATCATAAGTAGTAGAGGATTTCAAAGAGGTAAGGGATTGCCAATTATGGTAACAAAAGAACAAAATGTAACAATGAGAAATTTCATTGAAACATGAAAAGTCGCAGTGAAACTAACCAAATAGAAGAGTATCCAAGCTTCTGTTCGGCATGAATTCATAAATCAGTAACTTTTCATCGCCTTTGATGCAGCAGCCCATGATCCTAACAAGATTCTTGTGTTGGAGTTTGGAGATCAACAGCATCTCATTCTTGAACTCCTCCATGCCTTGCCCCGAGCTACCGGATAGTCTTTTTACTGCTATTTCCTTCCCTTCTTCTAGCTTACCCTACAAATATAAATTAAACATTCGATTCATGTCTGTAACTTGTAGTTGTAGGCTTCTAGCCGGTATTGAAGACACTATAATTTCCTTTAGAAATTGAAATGAATAAACAAGTGTATAGTCACCTTGTAAACAGGGCCGAAACCTCCTTCCCCGAGTTTGTTCGTGGTGCTGAAATTGTTTGTAGCAGTTAATATGCTGTCAAAGTCATAGATGAATAGCTCCGACGGATCATGTTTCCTTATGTATTCTTGAAGATTGTCACCTGAATTATCACTTGTATGATTCAACTGCATTAATTTTGTTTTTCCTTTCATGTTCCCTGTTTCAAAAATATAGTAGTCACAACAAGGTTATCGAGTAATGGATATCAATCTGTAAATATGTTCTTGTGAAGTTATGCATGGAAGTTGTATACTAATTTGAACAACGCATCAGCTGCTATCACTCTATTTTATTCTCTTACCGGTTTTAATAGAACGCAGTCTCTGCACGCCAAATGCTATGGCACCCAAGATACTGATAAAGCCAACAGCAGTGACGCTGGCAATTAGCTTTACTGGTTTTCCTTCATCTGAAAAAATGAATTTATGAATTGCAATGAGTAAAGTATGAGGCATAAAATAAAAGATACTTATTATAATTCTGCAGGAAACAATTCTTGTTTGTTTACCTAATGCTTCGTGTGCTAGGCGAATATAAAGATCGTTCCCGCCAGAGGAAAACTCTTGTATATCAATAAGGTCACTGGACCAGACCAAACACCCTATATTATTAACTTGCGCATAAGCCTGACAAGAACAATTATTTAGGCATCGTATCTTGCACTCGTCAGCCCCCAGGTTTTCGATAAGCTCATGGAAATCTGGTAGCCTTAATCCCACCATCTTCCAAAACACATCTTCTTTGCCTCCCGAAGCAAATGACCTGCTTGTGTTACTCTGTTCACAAAACAATTCGGTGTGCCTAACACACCCTCCAGTCCAGTTTCCATTGCTCCATTCCTCATTTGATTTCGGTACAAACCCTTTCAAACACTCGCAATTTGGGTTTGGAGATTCAGAACCTTTGCAGACACCATAAAATCCACATGTTCCATAAATTTCACATGGATTCACCAGTGCCTCCCAGCTTAGCCACCAGTTGCTGCCATTGTCCGAAAGCTTAAGACTCGGTACTCCGTCTGAAGAGATGCCAATATATGAAAGGGTATTGTCAAAAAACCTATAAGAAAAATATTTTGTTCCCTGGTTCACATCATCATTTAGAGTGAATCCACTTAGATATTGACTATCCATATCCGGCACCCCAATGAACCTGGATTTATCCCATGCCCCACTTCTCCAGTAGGGTTTTGATTCATTAATCCAAACGAACAGTTGTGATGGAACCTGCCGTGAAAGTCCAACCAAGAACCAGCCAGCTGATGGATTATTCTCACTTTTCCAGGCTTTCAAGAAACTGCGCTTTCCGGATTTACTATCGAATCCCAGCTGCATAGTTGGTAGAAGTGTGTCACTAGGATAATCAAAACTCTGCCACAATGGATCAGCTCCTACATCATCATCTTTTACGACAAAGTTTCCGCTGTTCAAAAGCTCTGCAGCTGAACCATTAGATGGCACCGAAATATTTGTTGACCAAAGAGAATTCTGCTTCCCATCTACAAGCTCCAGATTCCCATTGCTACTAATTGTCAAATTAGCCAAGGTATCTGAAGCTGCAATCGGATTTTCTCTGTTGGCAACCCATACAACTTTACGCGGAGATATGTTCGTGTGCCATATCCCCACGTACTGGTTAACCGAACCATTAGGAGTGAAGAACCCCAATTCGAATATGCGGCTGGGGGAGACAAGGGTTTGTGTCTGTGAAAATGGTTGCGACGGAGTTATTTTATAAACTTCAGCACAATTATGCTGTGACAGAAGCAAGCTGAAGAAGATTAGGAAGAACATGGTGGAACCGAAAATACTACCAATGGTTTCGTTTCCAAACCCCATTTGAATTCTAATACGTTTTCTAGAAAAAGAAAGGTGAAGAGTATCTGGGTTAAAAAATAAAAAAAAATAAAAAAAAGAAATCGTTGGGAGAAAATGACTTTTCAATTTTGTTATAAGGAAAATTCTACCATTGCTCTCAAAGAAATCGTTGTAGATGTTTGACATTTGACTGAAAACTTAGTCTGTTGGGGTGAAAAAAAAAACTTGGAGTACTCAGCTCTAACACAAGTGTTGGAGAGACAATACAAGTAAACAAATTACTTGTATTACACAAACAAATATTACAACACTCTCAAAGGACACTCTTAGAAGCAATGACACTCACTTACTTTCTAGAGACAAACTCTAGAGCACTCACACTCTTACAAGACTACTTACAAGGCTTCCCACTCTCTTACTTAGCTCTTCTTAATTGATTGGTTGCTTGTTGATTTGTTGATACAAATGGTGTGGATGTCTTCTCCTTTTATAGGCATGGATGGAACCTTGGAGAAGCATGGACACACCATGCTAGAGATATCTAGATAATTCCGCTAACTTCCTAAGCTAGAATTATCTACACTAATCTTGCATGTTGGTGGAAACCTCACCATTCTTCTAGACTCTTCCACCAACTTAAGAAACAATATTCTAGTCATTTCCACAAAGTACTACTTTAACTTGGATAATCTAGCTAACCAACCTTAGTGAATGTTCTAGAATTCTTTATTCTAGATTTGTGTAGGTCCTTTAATGAGATGGGGTTGATTTCTTTAACACTATCTTTGCATATACAATAGTATGGGAATACACGGGTGACTGAAAACATTCCAAAGTGTCGTTCCAATGTTACAGCTACGGATTAGAGAAGTAAATAGCGTGCACTGAGCATTTGAAACATCATGTGTGTACTTACGAATGCAATAAGGCTCAAGTATTCCTTTGATGGAAAGCTAGTGTTCCTTCTGCCGCTTACAATCTCTGGCAGCAATACCCGAAAGCTATAAACATCCCACTTTACTGAAAACAGACCTTCTATTGCATATTCAGGTGATATATAACCCCTGCAGTATGAATATAGTGATTATATATATAAAGCTTTTAACATGAATGAATACCGGAACTATTATTAGGACTGAAGAATCCCAATTCGAAAACCTGGCCGGGAGAGACAAGAGTTTGTCCCGCAGATAATGGTTATGCAGGACTTATCTCGTAAACTGCGGCACAATGGTGCCGTGACAGAAGAAGCAAGCTGAAGAAGAATAGGAAGAACATGGAGGAATTCAAAGCATTAACACTACTTTTGTTGTACTTTGGCCGGTCAGTGCAAAACTATATTCAGATTATCTCACCAAAATACAAACACACAGTTGAACAGTTTAAAGAACAAGAAATAAAGACACCGAGAGAATTACAAGATTCGGCAAAATCCTGCCTACGTCCCCGGATAGATATTACTCTTCACTATGAGAATAACTAGTACAAGATACACTTTATCTCCTTTGTGTTCTCCTCCGGATGCACACACAATGCATAACTATTTCCTTCACTTATGCACCAACAATTATGCCAACAACCAAGACCAAGAAAATCTCAAGTTCACATGGCATATTCAACACCCTTTTCTATACGTAGCCTATAAAGTACAACTTTTTCTCCATTTGCCATTCAATGCATAGAAAATAAAACATGCACAATTGCATGCAAGCAAACACAAAGTCAAGACTTGCTTGCTTCCATCTTTGCTTGTGGCGGTCACCATGTCTTCTCTTGAAACAAGACTTCCATGCCACAACCGAAAGCCAAACACAAAATCACAAATGGCTGCTGCCATTTCCTTGTAGCATTCAGAAAGTTACACTATCAAAATTGTTGCCAACTCATAAGTATATGAGCCAAACACAACAACTTTCGGTTCTAATTTGCATCTGCATGATTAAAAAATTCCCTGAAAAGCAATACGAACGAACATTGAAATACTGTTTTGGGCTAAAATTGAGTAGGTGGATGATTCACATTTCAAACATAGGTGTCCCTGTTTCAAGCATATCGGTAAACTTCAACCAATGCTGTCAAAGTCATGCACAAGACTTTGATATATATTTTGGCTCCTTCTGTACATATCTAACGGTTCATTGCTACCAATAGTTTCTCGCCTCACGTGGCGAACTGAGAGCAGTTGGATCTCCTGCAGACTGAAAATATCATATGCATATATATAGTCTTTTTTTTTTGTTTTTTTTGGTAAATATGATTTTTGGGGTGCCTAATTCATAAACGATGAACGGGACAAGATATATTGTGTAGATCATTACCGGTGAGACGATGTGTTTGTACCGCTGCTTAAAGCTTAAAGGTTGTTTTCTGAGAATTAAAATGCTTTTATTTGTGGGGTTTTTTTAATTTGTTTAGTTCCGAATTTTACATCTTGAAAATTTTATTTTACTAGCCAGAGATAAGCACCCGCCTTGATCAAAATTGTTACAAAAACAAGTCTGAGGCGATCTGCACTGCGGGCAGTGTCATCACTTTGTTTGTCCATCCATATCATGCTATGTGTGATTTCCATGCATGATTGTAATTTTAGTAGAAAATTGTCATATCCCAATCCAGGCTCCACCACATCTCGGGCTCAACTCCGCTTTAGCATGATATTGTCCGCTTTGGGCTCCGACCACGCCCTCACGGTTTTGTTTCTGGAAACTCAGACGAGAACTTCCCAGTGGGTCACCCATCCTGGGATTGCTCTCGCACAAACTCGCTTAACTTCGGAGTTCCGATGAACTCTGAAGCCACTGAGCTCCAAAAAGATCTCATGCTATATGGAGGTGAGCATGTACATATAAGGCATAGAGGATCCTCTCCCCTGGGTGATGTGAGATCTAACAAAAATAATGATGTAGAACAAATGAAAAACTAGATCGAAAAGGAAATGGACCGTCGGAAGATAAAAGGACACACTAGAAATTTGCAGATTCGATGTCCGAGCACCGATTTGGGCATGTGATACCTTTTCGGAAAGGAAACGATGCTACAAGTCCAACTCACTTCTTTGCTGTGAAGTACGATAGCTGATGATCATCCGGGGTTGTTTCATCCTCCAAAACGGCATTTAAAGTTTTGTATTAAAAATCAAATCTTGTTTCTCCATCCTATTAGTGTTTAGTTAATGTTGTTTTAATTTCTAACAGTCCTTTTGAGTTGCTCCAAACGTTTGAAAACTTCATTTAAGTCATCTGGATGTAATCATTTGGGCATTCAAGAATTTATCAAACACAACCTTTCGAGATTTCTTTCAATTTTCTGGTAAATTCCAAACTTTGTTCTACAGAAGATTACGTTGGTAACCCATTCATCACTTTGTGCTGCGTCAAATAAGATTCAGAAGAAACAATTCACTAAACAAAATGTTTCGATTATCTGTCACCTCAGCCTACCATTGAAATTGTGAAATTGTTTGAGGATAATAAGACATCGCCGTGTATTAAATAACAGATTTGCGGTCTATAAGCTGCGGAACTTTTACACGTGCAATAACCCTACTTGTATTTACACGTGCAATCGCCAAAATCCATTGCATTGTGATGTAACAACGTTCTATTGCTTACCGACCTTCGATCACGGTATGGTATCTTCATTTGCGGAGAAAATATTGTCATATCGGGGTTTAGGATTAGAGAGAGAGATTCGGAAATAAGAAAATATAGGTTGCTTAGGTAGTTTAAGATCCGTCTCACTACTTTGTGTGAAAACTACGTCCGGCATGGTTGGCCTATCTTCAGACTTGTCCTGCACGCAAAGGAGTCCGATGTGCATGCATCTCATTTCTTCTGAGGACAAATATGAACCCACCAATACTTCATCTAGCAAGTCCAGTCCCCTGCCTTCATTCCATAAGTGCCAAACCTGACAAAAGTCATATTGTAAATGTTGCCTACAATTGTTATAATCTGCCATATTTAGCATCTTAAAAACACAAATCCAAATGAAGATTTTGAGTGATTAGCTTACATGAGCTAAAAATCCATGCTGTTCCTCGTTGTAATAGAAGCTAGTATTCTTTTTGCCGGCGATAATCTCCAATAACAAGACGCCAAAGCTATAGACATCAGATTTTTCAGAAAATATCCCATCCATGGCATACTCTGGAGACATATAACCACTGCACAAGCAATTCATTTGTATTAATAACTGGAAAAAAAATGTCTTCTCTGTTTCTAGTCTTAATGAAAGTGCCAATAATAGGAAAAGAATGTGCATACCGTGTTCCTACAACCCTGTGAGTATTTGCTAGACTCCGTGGCGCTTCAAAGATTCATGCCAATCCAAAATCTGAAATTTTTGGGTTCATATTCTCATCCAAGAGAATGTTACGAACCTTCAAATCTCTATGGATTACCTTCAAACGGGAATCGTGGTGGAGATAAAGAAGTCCTCTAGCAACTCCCAGAATAATATTGAAGAGTCTAGCCCAATCAAGCTATGCTCTGCGCGTACGATCTAATCGATAAAATCCATAAAAAATGTGATCAATAATAGTAACAAAATCATAAGAATCGGGGGATTACAAAGAGCTAAGGGATTTCCAATTGTGGTAACAAAAGAACAATATGTAACAATGAGAAATTTCATCGGAACATGAAAGGTGGCAGTGAAACTAACCGAATAGAAGAGTATCCAAGCTTCTGTTCGGCATGAACTCATATATCAGTAACTTTTCATCGTCTTTGACGCAGCAGCCCATGATCCTAACAAGATTCTTGTGTTGGAGTTTGGAGATCAACAGCATCTCATTCTTGAACTCCTCTATGCCTTGCCCCGACCTACTAGATAGTCTTTTTACTGCTATTTCCTTTCCTTCTTGTAGCTTACCCTACATATTAAGCATTCGATTTATGTCCGTGTCCTGTAGTTTTAGGCTTCTAGCCGGTGTTGAAAACACTATATTGTATTTTGGAATTGAAATAAATAAATAAATAGTCACCTTGTAAACAGGGCCGAAACCTCCTTCCCTGAGTTTGTTCATGTTGCTGAAATTGTTTGTGGCATTTAATATGCTGTCAAAATTGTAGATGAATAGCTCTGATGGATCATATTTTCTTATGTATTCTTGGAGATTGTCCCTTGAATTATCACTTGTATGATTCAACTGCATTAACTTCATTTTTTCTTTCGTGTTCCCTGTTTCGAAAATATAACAATCACAACTTCTTCATCACAACAAGGTTATCAAGTAATGGATATGAAGCAGTAAATATGTTCTTGTGAAGTTATGCATCGAAGTTATATACTAATTTGAATAATGCATCAGCTGCTATCACTCTATGTTATTCTCCTACCTGTTTTTTTACCGCGCAGTCTCTGAACGCCGAAAGCTATGGCAGTCAAGATACTGATAAAACCAACAGCAGTGACGCTAGCAATTAGCTTTACAGGCTTTCCTTCATCTGAAAAAATGAATTTATGAATTGCAATGAGTAAAGTATGAGACAGAAAATAAAAGATACTTCTAATTATTCTGCAGGAAATAATTCTCATTTGTTTACCTAATTCTCCGTTTGCTAGGCGAATATAAAGATCCATCCCGCCAGAGGCAAACTCTTGTATATCAATAAGGTCACTGGACCAGACCAAACACCCTATATTATTAACTTGCGCATAAGCCTGACAAGAACAATTATTTAGGCATCGTATCTTGCACTCGTCAGCCTCCAGATTTTTGATAAGCTCACAAAAATCTGGTAGCTTTAATCCCACCATCTTCCGGAACCCATCTTCTTTTCCTTCCGAAGAAAATAACCTGCTTGTGTTACTCTGATCACAAAACAATTCGGTGTGCCTCACACACCCTCCAGTCCTGTTTCTGTTGCTCCATTCCACATTTGTTTTTGGTACAAACCCTTTCAAACACTCGCAATTTGGATTTGGAGATTCAGAACCTTTGCAGACACCATAAACTCCACACGTTCCATAAATGTCACATGGATTCACCGGTGCCACCCAGGGAATCCACCATTTGCTGCCATTGTCTGAAGGCTTAAAAAAACTCAGTACTCCGTCTGAAGAGATGCCAAGATATGAAGGCGTATTGTTAAAAACCCTGTAAGAAAACAATTTTGTTCCCTGGTTCAGATCATCATTTAGAGTGAATCCACTTAGATATTGATTATTCATATCCGGTACCCCGATGAACCTTGATTTATCCCATGCCCCACTTCTCCAGTAGGGTTTCGATTCATTAATCCAAATGAACACTTGTGACGGAACGTCCAGTGAAAGTTCAACCAAGAACAAGCCAGCTGATGGATCACTCTCACTTTTCCAGGCTTTCATTAAACTGCACTTCCCGGATTTACTATCGAATCCCAGCACCATACTTGGTAGAAGTGTGTCACTAGGATAATCAAAACTCTGCCATAATGGATCAGCTCCGACATCGTCATGTTCTACGACAAGATTTCCACTGTCCAAAAGCCCTGCAGCTGAACCATTAAATGGCACTGAAATATTCGTTGACCAAAAAGAATTCTGCTTCCCATCTACAAGCTCCAGATTCCCATTGCTGCTAATTGTCAAATTAGCCAACGTATCTGAAGCTGCAATAGGATTTTCTCTGTTGGCAACCCATACAACTTTACGCGGAGATATGGCCGTGTGCCATATCCCCACGTACTTGTTAATCGAACCATTAGGACTGAAGAACCCCAATTCAAAAATGCGGCTGGGGGAGACAAGGGTTTGTGTCTGTGAAAATGGTTGTGACGGTGTTATTTCATAAACTTCAGCACAATGATGCTGTGACAGAAGCAAGCTGAAGAAGATTAGGAAGAACATGGTGGAACCGAAAATACTACCAATGGTTTCGGTTCTAAACCCATCGGAATTCTAATATGTTTTCTAGAAAAAGAATTGAGAAGCGTATCTGTAAATTTCCTTGTGACGAAATGACTCTTCAATTTTGTTACGAGGAAAAGTCTACCATTGCTCTCAAAATGATTGGCAGAAAACTTCGAAATGTCAGATATTTGACATTTGAACGAAAAAAGTAGTCCAATATCTTTGTATGAGAGTACGTGGGCGATTGAAAGCCTTGTGATCAATGTGAAAGCGGACATATCTCAATCAAAACCAATGGGGAACGAGATAGTGATTGACACGCCACGACCCCTATATTTCACGAACACCAGGATAGGCACGTGCTGGCCGACACCTGAGGGTGACGCAAGCCATTTAGAATGCATGAGAACAAGAATAAATGACTTATTGTAACATCCCACATGGATCAACGGAGAGGAGGTGATGTGTCTTATATGTACTTGCCCACCTCTATATGGCACGAGGCCTTTTCGAAACTCACTAAATTCGGGTTCCATCGAAACTTCAAAGTTAAGCGAGTTCGGGCGAGAGCATTCCCAAGATGGATGACCCACTAGGAAGTTCTCATGTGAATTCCCAGAAACAAAATCATGAGGGCGTGGCTAGGGCCCAAAGCGGACAATATCGTGCTACGACGGAGTTGAGACTGGGATGTGACTTATATGTACATGCCCACCTCCATATAGTACGCGGCCTTTTGGGAACTCACTGGCTTTGGGTTCCATCAGAACCTCGAAGTTAAGCGAGTTCAAGTGAGCATTCTCAAGATGGGTGACCCACTGAAAAGTTCTCACGTGAGTCCCCAGAAACAAAACCAACTAATAGCATAATAAGTGGTAGGTTTTCCGAAAACCCTAGTATACCATAAAACATCTCATAAAGTATATCTCATATATAGTGTACTAAATAGTGGTATCAATAATAATATCTCACGGCCCACATGCCAGCTCCTAAATCTCTGCACCCGTAGCCAGAGATTATTTGTCCAGGACCCTTGCCAGCTCCATGTCCCTCAACTCGAAGCCAGGGATTATTTCTTCCAGCCCACATGCCAGCACCAGATCCTCACCTCTGGCGGAATAGTGACCACTAGATACGCACAAAAACATTGAACATAATTTGTCCAAAACATAGGTACATATATCTCAAAATCATCTTCATAGTATAAAATCATACATCATTTATATATACTATAAAGAAGTGTGAAAAAATGTTCTAAATAGTATATCGTCATCCATCAGATACCCTATAAGAACATAGGTTCGATAGAAAATATGGTATTCCAAAATAAGCTCAATATAGCATGATAATCAATTTCTCATAAAACATTCACAAAACGTATTCAGTAAATCATGTATGCATTTCTACTAATAAAACGTGCATTTTAGAAGGAGTCCACTCACAGATACTTTGCTGTCAAAAAGCTACGCAAGCTAGCAAAGACGAAAGCGCCACAATAAATGCACCTAAGCACATAAATGATCCAATTAATAAAACTATACTCAAATGATTGAGTTTGGGAAAACGGACATCAGAAACAGATTTAGAACATCGAAATTAGCCCATAAGGGGTTTCGGACGAAACCCAAAAAAATCAACCCGAAAAGTCAACATTGACGTTAACCGATCAAAGTCAAAGTCAACGTTGACCGTTGATCAAGTCAACGCTGACCGTTGACTAAGTCAACGGTCAGACCAGTTCAAAGTCAACGGGTCTTGGTCGAGTTAACTGGTTTGGGACAACCTGGTTAGGCTTGGGTGGGAATCAGATTAGGCTTAAAGGTTTGGGTCCAATAGGTTTTAGGGTTTTAAGTTAATCAGGCCGAAGGCCCTAGTTGGATGGCCCAAAGGCCTTAATCCAAAGGGTTTAGGTTTTGGGCTTAAGGCCCAACCCAAGGATTTGGGTTTAAGAAAATAAGTAAAATAAAAGGGTTTTGGGTCAAAGGTTCTCTGGGCTGGAGGTCCGTTTCACATGGTCCGAAGGTCTTGGTTTCTAAAGGGGTTATAGGTTGGGTTTGGTTTTTAACAGGTTGGGCTGCCCAAAAAGGTTTGGGCTTGGAGGTTTAGGCCCAAAGGCCCCAAGTTCTTTGTTCCTCGTCAGGGAAGGAGGCTGGAGCCTCCCGAGCTCCGATCGCTAGCCAAACAACACCTAAACTTAATATCTAGATACCAAAATGGACTTTACAATGAGGGGAAGAGATCTAGTACCTTCGATTAGTCGTGGGGTGGCCAGAGGTGGCCGGATTTTAGCTCGCAAGCCACGGCTCACCAGGAACTGGGTTTTTCTTCCCTAGTTATTTATGTGCTGATTCATCGATCCACAAGCATATTCTAGGTTAGAATTAGGCCACAAGGACGAAAATGAAGTGCTTTCAAGTGTCCCAAGGCTTACCCAAATCGAAGGGATGAGAAACCTCGTCGAAGTTCGTGAACCGTGGCCTCTACCATGGTTAAGTTCCAAAGTCCTTGTCCAGGGTTAATGGTGACAGGGTCCATGTGGTGGTGCTGCCGTCGTGGTCGCCGTGTGGGTGTGGGTATAGCTTGGGAAGAGGGAGAGCACCGAGAAAGAGAGCTCTGAGAGAGAGGGATTGTACTGTGAGATAGAGAAAGAGCTCTGAGAAAGGTGTAAGGTGCACATGAAAGGGAAGAAAGAGAGGGAGAGAGACTTGGGTCCCGGGGTACAAAACTAAAACACGTGGACCCCACGGGCACACACATTAAGACCCAAAACAATTTTTAAAAACGGGGGTGGGGTTTTACAGTGACTCTAGAGGTACTAAATCAGTTATAAGTGGATATTTTAAGGGGATACAATACTTCTTGTGGAAGTCAACAACATGTTACAAAAATCAAAAACTGCAGTGTCTTTAGAATTCTTATACGATTATTTACTTTTTCTCCATGCTATTGTTAACCAAAAAGTAGATGGAATATCAAGTAAACATGTAGAAAGATTACGTGTCACCTCCCGTCTAGCATTGTAATCGTAACGAAGTTTGACGATATCAAATCCTGTCCATCTATACTGAATTTTGTATCCACATATCTCATAATTGAACTAAATATAGGTTGCACTGGCACTAGAAGACTTGCAATTTCACTCACCAGCAATACGATCGAACATTGAAATACTGTTTTGGGCTAAAATTCAGATGAAAGAAATTTCTCAATAGTATGTGGATGATTCACGTTGCAAGCATATTAGACTACTCGGTAAACTACAATTAATGCTGTCAAAGTCATGCGGAAGACTTTGATATAGATTTTGGCTCCTTCTGGACACACTTAACGTTCATTCTGAGAATGCTACCACTAGTTTTTCGCTCACATGGCGAACTGAGAGCAGTTGGATCTCCTGCAGACCAAAAATATCATATATATATATATATATATATATATATATATAAACACATACGTATATATACATACATATATATAGGCCCTTTAACAAGAGGGATCTCTATCTTTTTTTTTTTAAATGAGGACATCCTCTTGACCGTTGAATTGACTTTAATGAAATTATGTGGTTGAGATTAAATCACAGATCACACAATATCATTAAAGTTAAATCCAATAGTTAAAAGGGCGTCCCCATTCTTTTAGAAATATGGGAATCCCTCTTGTTAAAGGATCCTTATATATATCCATGAACGGTGAACGGAACAAGATACATTAAGTAGATCATTAAGGGTGCTACAGTGTGTTTGTACTGCTTCTTAAACGTTGTTTTCTAAGAATTAAAGTGCTTTTGTTCGTGATTTTTTTTGGTAGTTTCGAATTTTACATCTTGACAATTTTATTTTACTAGCCGAGATAAGCATCCGCCTTGATCAAAATCGTTACAGAAACAAGTTGAACAATCTGCATTGCAGGCAGTGTCATCTCTTTGTTTGTCGATTCATATCATGCTTGCCATTGCCATGCAAGTGTGATTTCCACATGCATGATCCATTCGTATTTATAGTGAAAAATATATAAGGTTCAGAAGAAGAATTCCTTAAAATGTTTCGATTATCTTTCAACTCAGTCTACCACTGTACTAATTAAATAGCAGATTTGCGGTCTACAAGATGCAGAAATTTTATACGTGCAGTAACCTTACTTGTCTTTACACGTTCAATCACCAAAATCCATTGCATTGTGATGTAGCAACGTTCTATTGCTCACCGACCTTCGATCACGGTTATGGTATCTTCATTTGCAGAGAAAATATTGTCATATTGAGGTTGAGGATCATAGACTGCGTTTCGGAAATTAGAAAATATAGGCTGCTTAGGTAGTGGAAGATCCGTCTCACTACTTAACGTGAAAACTATGTCCGGCATGGTTGGCCTATCTTCAGACTTGTCCTGTACGCAAAGAAGTCCGATATGCATGCATCTCCTTACTTCTGATGACGAAAATGAATCCGCCAATACTTCATCCAGCAGGTCCAGTCCCCTGCCTTCATTCCATAAGTGCCAAACCTGACAAAATTCATATTGTGAATGTTGCCTACAATTGTTAGAATCTGCTATATTTAGCACCTTAAAAAACACAAATCCACATGAAGATTTTGAGTGATTTGCTTACATAAGCTAAAAATCCGTGCTGTTCTTCGTTGTAATAGAAGCTAGTATTCTTTTTGCCGGCGATAATCTCCAATAGCAAGACACCAAAGCTATAGACATCAGATTTTTCAGAAAATATCCCACCCATGGCGTACTCGGGAGACATATAGCCACTGCACCAGCAATTCATTTGTATTAATAACTGAAAAAAAATGTCTTCTTTGTTTCTGGTCTTAATAAAAGTGCCAATAATAGGAAAATAATGCGCTTACAATGTTCCCACAATCTTGTGAGTATTTGCTAGTCTCTGTGTCGCTTCAACGATTCGTGCCAATCCAAAATCTGAAATTTTTGAATTCATATTCTCATCCAAGAGAATGTTACTAACCTTCAAATCTCTATGGATTACCTTCAAACGGGAATCGTGGTGGAGATAAAGAAGCCCTCTAGCAACTCCCTGAATAATATTGAAGCGTCTAGCCCAATCAAGCTCTGCTCTGCGCTTTGGATCTAATCAATATATCCATAAAAAGTGTAACCAATTATAGTAACAAAATCATAAGTATTGGGGGTTTACAAAGAGCTAAAGAATTGCCAATTATGGTAACAAAAGAACAATATGTAACAAAGAGAAATTTCATCCAAACATAAAAAGTGGCAGTGAAACTAACCGAATAGAAGAGTATCCAAGCTTCTGTTAGGCATGAACTCATAAATCAGTAACTTTTCATCGTCTTTGACGCAGCAGCCCATGATTCTAACAAGATTTTTGTGTTGGAGTTTGGAGATCAACAGCATCTCATTCTTGAACTCCTCTATGCCTTGTCCCGAGCTACTGGATAGTCGTTTTACTGCTTATTTCCTTTCCTTCTTGTAGCTTACCCTACAAATTAAACATTCGATTTATGTCTGTGTCTTGTAATTTTAGGCTTCTAGCCGGTGTTTAATACACTATATTCTCCTTTTGGAATTGAAATAAATAAATAAATAGCCACCTTGTAAACAGGGCCGAAACCTCCTTCCCCGAGTTTGTTCATGGTGCTGAAATTGTTTGTGGCATTTAATATGC